>NC_084751.1:14726126-14750361 GCF_033978785.1 Entelurus aequoreus | reverse complement strand
TTTGACCAAAGGGAGTTATTATGATGTTTTAATGTGGAAAAAATGCACAAGCTTTAAGGCCAGCAAGACCAAACGAAGTACTAAAATATTCTCCACCAGTAACTATGCCTTATTACGTATTTTTCCCTTTATACCTGAATGGCCGCCTAGCAAACAATAATCGACCGTGCATCCTGTCGGATCAGCACATCGACTCCTCATTCCGGATCGCACATAAAAGTAAACTTCCTGTGTTTGACAAGACAAAAGCCCACCAACCTGCTGTGTCTCATAAAACCATATTAAGGTCAAACTGGCCAAAGATGTTTTTCTCGGGAGGCGGCGGCGGCAAACTTTGAGAAGTTTAGTTTTTCTTCCAAAGCAATGCAATTTAATCCTTTATTTTCTGAACTTCAAAATAAACATATATGTTTTGTATATGAAGGCAGTGAAGGAGGACTTATAGAATATTGGTGCAGATCTCTGGGGCGTCACACAGCAAGGACCTGATAAGTGGGTTCAACAAGACACGACATGTATCCCATTTTCAAAACCGAAAGGCTGCGAAACAGCTGTGATGTTCTACATTTACACTGACATGTTCACTTTTGTAAGCCTAATCACACACTTGTGTGACAGACAGTGCGAGCTTTATTTTAGAATTGGAACATCCCGTGTTAAGTGGTTAAGTGGAAAAATTATTTAATAGAATCTTTGGAGTAATTTGGAATATTTGTATTCATTTGTTTGCACTAGTGTTGTACACTACCATTCAAAAGTTTGGGGTGACCCAAACAATTTTGTGGAAGAGCCTTCATTTCTAAGAACAAGAATAGACTGTCGAGTTTCAGATGAAAGTTCTCTTTTTCTGGCCATTTTGAGCGTTTAATTGACCCCACAAATGTGATGCTCCAGAAACTCAATCTGCTCAAAGGAAGGTCAGTTTTGTAGCTTCTGTAACGAGCTAAACTGTTTTCAGATGTGTGAACATGATTGCACAAGGGTTTTCTAATCATCAATTAGCCTTCTGAGCCAATGAGAAAACACATTGTACCATTAGAACACTGGAGTGATAGTTGCTGGAAATGGGCCTCTATACACCTATGTAGATATTGCACCAAAAACCAGACATTTGCAGCTAGAATAGTCATTTACCACATTAGCAATGTATAGAGTGTATTTCTTTAAAGTTAAGACTAGTTTAAAGTTATCTTCATTGAAAAGTAAAGTGCTTTTCCTTCAAAAATAAGGACATTTCAATGTGACCCCAAACTTTTGAACGGTAGTGTAACTATACCAATATTTTGGTACCGGTACTAAAATTATTCCGGTACTTTTCGGTACTTTTCTAAATAAAGGGGACCGAAAAAAAATTGCATTATTGGCTTTAATAATATCTTAATAAACAAATTAGAACAGTATGGCATCAGAGGGTCGGTCTTGAACTGGGTAAGAAGCTACTTAACCAACAGGAAGCAATACGTGAAGTTAAAGTTAAAAAAAGTTAAAGTACCAATGATACTCACACACACACTAGGTGTGGCAAAATTATTCTCTTCATTTGACCCATCACCCTTGATCACCCCCTGGGAGGTGAGGGGAGCAGTGAGCAGCAGTGGTCGCCACGCCCGGGAATCATTTATGGTGATTCAACCCCCAATTCCAGCCCTTGATGCTGAGTGCCAAGCAGGGAGGTAATGGCTCCCATTTGTATAGTCTTTGGTATGACTCAGCCGGGGTTTGAACTCACGACCTACCGATCTCAGGGCGGACACTCTAACCACTAAGCCACTGAGTAGATAGATCATCTACAAATAGATCTGTAGAAGATAGGTGAACACACTTCTACAGAGCTGAAATTATCCTGTGGCGTACCTCAGGGATCAATACTAGGACCAAAATTGTTCAATCTTTAAATAAATGCATTTGTAAAGTTACGAAGGACTTAAAGTTAGTACTATTTGCAGAAGACTGTGTTTTGTTCAGGAGAGAACACACAGAAGCTGAAACAAATATAAACAGAAGAAATTAACAAATTAAAAAGATGGTTTGACAAAAACAGACTATCTTTGAATATCAGTAAAACTATAATAGTGCTATTTGTTAACAGTAGAAGAGAAAGTCAAACACAAATACAAATAGACAGAGTAGATATTGTAAGGGTAAAAGAAGATTAAGATATAATAGATGATACAATGAGCTGAAACAGCATGTAAAAAATATACCACATGAAGTAGCAAGACACATGCCAATAATGAATAAAGCAAAATATGTTGTGGACCAAAAATCACTTCATATTCTTTACTGCTCGCTAGTGTTACCATATTTGAGTTATTGTGCAGAAATATGGGGAAACATATACAAAGTTTATCATTTTGGGGGTCTTTTTGCATCCGTGACATATTGATCAATGACATTTGAGGTACAATTTTTTCCAGAACACCGTCGTCTAAAGATATCCGTCGCGACACTGGAAAGTAGCCCAGATCGAACGCCTTCATAATAACGTTTCAACCAATTTGTAAAACTGCCCCAAATTGTTGCGTGAAACAGAAAAGGCAGGTAAACGATTCAATGCCTTTATTCTTCTTATGTTGAACACGCACACCAGACAAACTCAATGCTCAAGAATTCATCAACACGCCGTCGTTTTCATTCGGGGTATGACTTGACAGTTATTACGGAGCAAATTGAGTTCAGCTGCAAGTAGATAGGATACAATATGCGGCGCCCGGGACATTGCAGAGGTTTCTTTTTTTAACTGCATGAATGCCTCGACCTTGCTCTGGTTTTTTGTTGTATGGAAATTGAAAGAGCTTTATTGTTTTCTTGCTGCGGGGACAAAGAGGAAGGTGTTTTATCATCTACGTACAGTACAACGTGTAACACAACACGCCACACAGAAGTTTATGAATAACTAGATGAGGCAATTCCTGAAGGAATAGCGTGTGAATGCTCCAATGCTGAAGTTGAACTGAAATGCTGACAGAATGTAGTGTGAATGTAAGAATAGTTTGAATGTTGAAATGGTTTGAATGTTAAAGAGTTTGAATTTCCAGGAAAATCAAAATTTGGTTTGGAACTTCGGAAAGTGTTAGTGGAATGTAGGGATGACACTCGAAACCGGTTTTCCCGGTTGTTCGATAAGAAAAGAACCGAGTCCTCGGACTCGAATCCCTTTTTGAGAACCGGTACCCGTTATCGAGACCACTATAGTAAAGAAAAAGAGTTGGTTCTTTATTCGAATCCCTCGGAACGAATCCCATCCCGACCAGAAATGCCCCTTGAGACATCACAAGAATTTACGTCACGTAGCTCAGTCATTAGGCGCAGATAGGGAAAGCAGGAAAAACAATGGAATAATAAAGTTCAAAACAAAAGGTATAATCCAATGAATAACTTTACTGAGAGATTTGAGCAGGGTACAAACAAATGACGAACACTTTTACGACCAACCGGAAACATAGCAACCAGGCTAGCAACGCACCTCCTTTACGGCAGCTGTCACAACGTTCTTAAAGCAACCGCAGCACATACATATATATATATATATACAACATATATGACATCTCCCTTTTTCAACTTTTGTTTTTCTTTCCTTGTAAACAAAACAAAATCACACTGTAGATGTGTTGTCTGTCTAATTATAAATAATGCAGACGAGGCGTGTTGGCTGAGTTCTTGACGTTTACTTTCACGGGTGACGACATGCAACAACACTTTTCGGGGCTACCGCGCATGCTCGTCACTCCCGTTGCATGCTGGGTAGTGTAGTCGTTATATTCCCTAGCTCATAACATCACATCTTTCCCCCTATAAAGAAAGATTTTAACTCAATAAAGTGTATTTCTTTTTTTAGCTTTAACTTTTCATTTTTTAGCATTGTAACCACATTTGCAAACAACTTATCTCTTCATAGAATTTTCTTTCAATAAAGAAATACAGTGCAAAAATGTCAAAGCATCATAACAAACAGTTATGTCAAATAGCAGCAGAAGTGCACTTTTTGGAGAGCTGTATTATTTTCAGTTTTGTGCCCAAGGGACTGATTTTATTTAACACTATATTATTATTTATACACATATAGTGATCACAGAGACAGGTTGTTTTTGTGTTACTGTATATATTTGTTTTTCTGAAAAATCCCATTTAATATACTTTGGGTAACAACAATCAATATATATTTTTATTTATTTATTTATTTTTTTAGGGGGGTAACAGTCAATATTTATTTATTTATTAGATTTTATTTTTTTCTTATATAATAAAAGTGAGCTTTTGTTAAACCAAATATTGTGTGTTTTTTTCCATATACAACAACCTATCTGGACTCGATAAGAGAATCGATAAGGAATCGGTTCGATAAGAGGATTCGATAATAGGCTCGAACTCGATAATTTCTTATCAAACATCATCCCTAGTGGAATGTGTTGATGTTGGAATGGTTTGAATAGGCTGAAAATTGTGCGAATTGTGGAATTTAAAAAAATTGACAACTCATTTTGAATGGGGAAAACAGGGAATTCTTGGTATCCAGGATTTTTTTTAAATTGTTGAAGGAGAGCACACAATTTTGAACAGGCTGAATATTTTGGAGTTGGAACGGTTTGAATCGGATGAATGTGGGAATTGTGGAACTTTGAAAAATCCTGGAATTTTTTTGAAATTGGAAACATGATAGTTTGAATTTACAAAATGATGGAATGTGTTGAAGGTAGAATGGTTTGAATATAGGGCTGGGCGATATATCGATATACTCGATATATCGCGGGTTTGTCTCTGTGCGATATAGAAAATGACTATATCGTGAAATTCGAGTATACGTTCTCACGCAGTTGCTTTTAGCTGCGGGCATTACACTACAGGCTTGTTTTCACTCTTTCTTGTCTCTCCTTCTCACAGAGACTTAAAACAAGCGCACCTTCTTACATACTGTCGCGTCATACGCCCTCCCTGAGCAGAGAGGTAGCAGCTTGGGTAACATTAGCTGTGATGCTAGCGGAGAGGTGCGAGTGGTAATACGAGAGAAAGGTGTGAATCTGGTAACTAATGAAGGAAGAATGAATTCCTAAGAAAGTGGGAATATGTCGAACAAGTATGCGGCAAAAGCGCTGCTACAAAAAGTAGCACCTACTGCTAATTTTTAGAATCATTTGAAAAGTCACCTGCTAGAGAATGAGAAGTGCTGGAAACTCCGCATGTCAACATCTCCGTTTGGTGCCACACCCACAAAATGCCAAAGCAACCATTTCCAGATCAACACCGTATGAAAAAAAATTGTCAACAACAGAAGAAGATAACGTCCGCAGAAACCTACCACATAGCGAAGGACATAAACCATTTGATTTGATATTATGCGGCTCCTCCAGCGTCCCCCTCCACCCGGAAGGGAATAAGCGGTAGAAAATGGATGGATGGATGGATTACACAGCTCATTTTTATTTGACAGTTATTGAAATATCTTGCGTGACATCATGCACAAAAGTGCACTTTATTTGTTTTAAAATATTGTATTGGCGTTCTGTACAAAAAGTGCACTTTAATTTAGTGTTGTTTTGATATGTCATCGTAGTGACATCATGCACAAAAGTGCACTAATAACTTGTTTTAACATGTCTCTGACAATCTTGCACTTTCTGTTTTGAAATGACATGAATGTTTGTGCCACTGCTTAATAACTGTTTAGTAAATACAGTTTTGGTAAATTGACTTAGTTGTGATTTCCCTCTCTGCATGGAAGTTTAAAATGAACTGGTGTGATTATATGCATCAGGTGTTAATTCAAGGCTAAGGCAAAATATCGAGATATATATCGTGTATCGTGACATGGCCTAAAAATATTGAGATATTAATAAAAGGCCATATCGCCCAGCCCTACTTGAATAGGTTGAAAAATGTGGAAATGATGGATGTTTGAAAAATGGCCAATTCATTTTGAATGGGAAACATGTCCCGGAAAACCTGGAATTCTGGAAAATCTGGGAATTTTTGGAAATTTTCCAGGGAAAGACCGCAATTTCCGAATAGGCTGAATAGTTTGAAGTGGGAACGTTTTGAATCGGATGAAAAATGTAGAAGGTAGAGGGTGCCAAAATCTGGAGAAGAAGAATAATAATAAAAAAACATATGTGTGAATGCTTTGGAGCATTCACACAATAAGTTAAAGGCCTACTAAAATGAAATGTTTTTATTTAAATGGGGATAGCAGATCCATTCTATGTGTCATACGTGATCATTTCACGATATTTCCATATTTTTGCTGAAAGGATTTAGTAGAGAACAACGACGATAAAGTTTGCAACTTTTAGTCGCTGATAAAAAAAAGCCTTGCCCCTACTGGAAGTAGCGTGACGCCACAAGCTGGAGTGCTGCTCACATTTCCCTATTGTTTACACCAGCAGCGAGAGAGATTCGGACAGAGAAAGCGACGATTACCCCATTAATTTGAGCGAGGATGAAATATTCGTGAATGAGGAAAGTGAGAGTGAAGGACTAGAGTGCAGTGCAGGACGTATCTTTTTTCGCTCTGACTGTAACTTAGGTACAAGGGTTCATTGGATTCCACACTTTTTCCTTTTTCTATTGTGGATCACGGATTTGTATTTTAAACCACCTCGGATACTATATCCTCTTGAAAATGAGAGTCAAGAATGCGAAATGGACATTCACAGTGACTTTTATCTCCACGACAATACATCGGCGAAACACTTTAGCTACGGAGCTAACGTGATAGCATCGGGCCCAACTGCAGATAGAAACAAAAGAAATAAACCCCTGACTGGAAGGATAGACAGAAAATCAACAATACTATTAAACCATGAACCTGTAACTACACGGTTAATGCTTTCCAGCCTGGCGAAGCTTAACAATGCTGTTGCTAACAACGCCATTGAAGCTAACTTAGCTACGGGACCTCACAGAGCTATGCTAAAAACATTAGCTATCCACCTACGGCAGCCAGCCCTCATCTGCTCATCAACACCCGTGCTCACCTGCGTTCCAGCGATCGACGGAAGGACGAAGGACTTCACCCGATCATCCGTGCAGTCGGCGGCTAGCGTCGGCTAGCGCATCTGCTATCCAAGTCAAAGTCCTCCTGGTTGTGTTGCTACAGCCAGCCGCTAATACACCAATCCCACCTACAACTTTCTTCTTTGCAGTCTTCATTGTTCATTAAACAAATTGCAAAAGATTCACCAACACAGATGTCCAAAATACTGTGGAATTTTGAGATGAAAACAGAGCTTTTTTGTATTGGATTCAAAGGTGTACCAATACTTCCGTTTAACTAGTGACGTCACTCGCATACGTCATCATACAAAGACGTTTTCAACCGGAAGTTTAGCTGGGAATTTAAAATTGCACTTTATAAGTTAACCCGGCCGTATTGGCATGTGTTGCAATGTTAAGATTTCATCATTGATATATAAACTATCAGACTGCGTGGTCGGTAGTAGTGGGTTTCAGTAGGCCTTTAAAGTTGAATAAATATCTTATTTTTGGTGTAGAAAACCATATGTGTGAATGCTTTGGAGCATTCACACAACTAAAATATTGGGGTGACGCTTGCACCAGGAAGAAGCGGAGCGTATTTAATTCCATCTTTTTTTATTTATGGATGTCTCATCTATGTGCAGATAGATCTAAATGTGCAAAAGGTCACCTGCAATATTGCCTGTCACTCCCATCGCCGCTGCAATGTTTACTGATGCTATCTCGCTTAGCTTACTTTTTTAAAGCCCCCCGTGCCGTGAAATAAACTCCGACGAAATCCAACCGAAGCGGCGTTTGAGAATAACAGTAGTGAAGTGAAAATATAGATAAATCAAAGCCTAAAGCAAACAGCTCAGGTCAAGCAAAATAACACCCGACCTCTCTCTGTCTGTCTGGATATTGTTGTGCACTGTAGCGTGTGATTAAGATGCCTTCTATAATATTTTGAAAGCTTCTTGCTGGGTGGATTTTATAGAGGATTTCAATTGTGGCTCTGTCGGTTTGATTTATTGCTGGACTTTGCCCGCTTATTAACATGAAAAAGTCTCTTTTTTTTCTAATATTTCCCTATGGCCCGCCGCATACTGTAATACCATGGCGACGAAGGGACAATGCCTGTTATTACCGCCCTGTAGGGAACTTTAACACTGGAAACTGCAGTATGAAGCATAATAATAATAATAATGCGAAGAAAAAAAAAGATTGCGGACCAGATGTCGCTGTTTTAATTTAGCGAGACAAAAGAGATCTGTAATGCAGATTACTGAAACATCTGTGCTTGACTTATGTCTGACATCTGACTCGCTCCGATAGAGATGTGACAAGTCCAAATCTTTTGAACGGCTCTTTGATGAGTCTGAGTCAAAGTGAAATCGTTCAGGTGTACACACGCCTGGTTGGGTGGTACAATTCCGCATTTATGTTTTTATCCTGTCCTAATTTGTATTCTAGTTTTATTCATAGACCTTATACAAATATAGATATATAATAATAATAATAATAATAATATTACCTGGGATTTATATAGCGCTTTTCTAAGTACCCAAAGTCGCTTTACATGTTAAAAACCCATCATTCATTCACACCTGGTGGTGGTAAGCTACTTTCGTAGCCACAGCTGCCCTGGGGTAGACTGATATGTCTTATTCATTATTAGATCCACAAAGTTTTTGGGTTGAGTCACTGCATATACAAAACCCAAAACCAGGGAAGTTGACACGTTGTGTAAATCATAAATAAAAACAGAATACAATGATTTTCAAATCCTTTCTTAAACTATATTCAATTGAATAGACTGCAAAGACAAGATACTTAACAATCGGACTGGAAAACGTGATTTTTGGCAAATATTAGCTCATTTGAAATTTGATGGCCTGCATGATGTTTCAAAAAAGCTGATGCAGTACCAAAACAAACTATAACCTGCTACCCAAAGAAGGTACAACAATTATTTTCAACAAACGAGGAGAAATATAACCTTAGAATTGTTTTTAATTTAAAACATTAAAACATAGCAGGTTACAGTTTGCTTTGTACATCATTGTAGATGTTTGCAAATGGACCAAATCATTGAAAAACACAAAAAAACCTTAAAACAAATGTGATATCTCGATATGCCAAATATAGGCTTCTAATTATGATTAGCGATTTTATAGGATGATTTCTACACTTCCAAATTTGACAATCAAAGCTACAACTAAGACGTTGAAATAAAATAACTGTTGTGTATAACGTACATTTTTCCAGTAAACACTTAACAAAATACAAGACCGCCACATTCATTTTAATGGAAAAGATTACTTCCTGACTACAGCAACCCACCTTGGACAAAGTGAAATGAATGCATGTGGCAAATGAGACTCAGAAGTGTAAGATATAGATAGAAAAATATATAACGACTATATCAAGGGTCCCCAAAATCCAAAATAAGGCCCGCGGGATGTCCCAAGTTAAAAATAAAATAAAATAAAAAAAATAAAAAATATATATATATATATATATATATATATATATATATATATATATATATATATATATATATATATATATATATATATATATATATATATATATATATTTCTATATATTTTAAATGTTATATATCTTTAAAAATATGTCCTTTCTAATCCATTTTGTACTGCTTATTACTCTCGGGGTCTCCTAGCTGCGGAGGCAAATCATATTGTCTAGAACTGCATTTTCCCTTCGATAACGTGATATCATTGCGCCGCAGTGTCAGTCAATTAGTGCGTGAGGAATATATATATATATATATATATATATATATATATATATATATATATATATATATATATATATATATATATATATATATATATATATATATATACATATATAGTTATATATATATATATATATATATATATATATATATATATATATATATATATATATATATATAACTATATATGTATATATATATATATATATATATATATATATAACTATATATGTATATATATATATATATATATATAACTATATATATATATATATATATATATAGTTATATATATATATATATATATATATATATATATATATATATATATATATATATATATATATATATATATATATATATATAACTATATATATAGCCTAGGTGGAGGTGTTCTTTTAGTGTGGTTTTGAAGGAGGATAGAGATGCACTTTCTTTTACACCTGTTGGGAGTGCATTCCATATTGATGTGGCATAGAAGGAGAATGAGTTAAGACCTTTGTTAGATCGGAATCTGAGTTTAACGTGGTTATGGCGGTCATTTACGTTATGGAAGTAGTTTGACATGTACTTCGGTATCAGGGAGGTGTGGCAAATTTTATAGACTAGGCTCAGTGCAAGTTGTTTTACTCTGTCCTCCACCCTGAGCCAGCCCACTTTGGAGAAGTGGGTAGGAGTGAGGTGTGATCTGGGGTGGAGGTCTAGAAGTAACCTGACTAGCTTGTTCTGGGATGTTTGGAGTGTAGATTTGAGGGTTTTAGAGGTGCTGGGGTACCAGGGTACCCTATTAGAAGTAGCCTCAATTTACTTACTAATTGTGATTGAATGCCCCCCAAATTATTGTTGTCTGTGGTTTGATGTGTCTCGCAAGACAAAAACAGTCACCTTTTGGATAACTTGACTGAATCATAATATAGACAACAAGGAAACATTAGTTTCATTGAGGGCCACATCTCAGTTGTGATTGCCCTCAGAGGGCCGTTTATAACAGTAAATAATGTATGTATATAAATTTACAGTTGGTAAGATTGTAATGTTGCCTGATCTTTAACTGTAAGTGTGAGTGTAGAATGCGTGACGAATGCACTACGGACCTCATAAGTCCGAAAGAGAAAGAGATGATTAGGGCTTGGTATTGTTCCAAAAATTTCGATACCAGTACCCTTAAAACAATACCGATACCAACTGAGTACTTAATTCGATATTAATCATGTGAAAAGAATGCAATGGGTTCCGTAATTGTCACCACTTCTCCCCATTCAAGATTTTTACACGAATAATAATAATAATAATAATAATAGATTTTATTTGTAAAAAGCACTTTACATTGAGTAAACAACCTCAAATTGCTACAGTGTATTACAAAAAAAATAAAATAATAATAATTACAAAAAATAAAAATTCAAAGATAATAAAAAATATAAAAAATAAAAACTAGTACAGCCTAATAGCTAGAACTAGTATGCATATACTGTATCTAAAAAAAAGGCTTTTTTTAAAAAAAGAAGGGTTTTTAAGCCTTTTTTAAAAGCATCCACAGTCTTTGGTGCCCTCAGGTGGTCAGGGAGAAAGTGCTCAAATATTTATTAAACAACTGTACAAACATGTACGACAAAGTATTATTTCGGCTGTGTAATTAGCGAGCAAGCTAAGCTAGCGTTAGCTCACATGCCTACGACCTGCCCAAACGATTTACTAGACAATACATGTTATAACACACAAAGGATGAGTACTGTTAACATAGTAACCATTTATATGTTACCTGAAGTTATCGACGGGTGAGCAGTGTCCTGTTGAGATGACGACGACGATGCGGGTGTTGTAGAAGCCGGCTTTTTAAACACAGTACAGTTGTCCACCCTTAAGTTTGCTCCGTGCTTGATGAGTTGTTTAATCATATTGCTAATATTCCTCGTAAGTATCAGTTATCAATTATCAATTATACACGCGGTCTTAGTAGATCACCTGCATCATGCCCCGCTAATAGTACATGTAATTTTATAGTTTGTACGTGTTGGTATTTGGATCCTGGTGACACAAAGAAAGATAAAACACACAACATCTGGTTATGTGACAAATGAAATGTGTTTAAAAAAAAAAAAACGTATAATATCCAATTCCATGGGATCACAACGTATTGTTCCTCGATGGGGACATGGTGTGCAGAATGGAGAAGAACAAGTCAATACTATGCGGGAAGGCGAAATTGCTTCACAAAGTCATTCATGAGGGAAATTTCCATGATTAGATCAAAGTGCCCCCCCTACCCCACCCCTCACCCGGTATAAGCAGCTTTAAGTCGCTGTCTTGGTGCGCCACCATCTCTCAGCTCAACATGGCCCCCCTTAAAGAACAGTGTGGTCCACTTCCAATTTGTAGATTTCTCAGTTTGCGCAGTACAGGAGGATCTCTTTCTGAATGATCTCAACTCTGCAGCTCCCCATGGCTAACGTCAGTTGGACTTCTTTAGACAGCAAAAGCCAGTTGAGACTAAATCATGGTTGCAGCTACGTAGAACACTACATTTTCTCTCGGATGCTTGAAGGTCCTTGAATTTGATTGTAATGCAAAATAGATATTATCATTGATATTCTAACCATAATATTTGTCTTTTTATGAGCACCAAACGTGACAAAAAGTTATCATCTCCCACTCGTTTGCTCCCCTTTTCAGAAAAGGAGGCTCTTAAACCTTCTATTTTGAGTTTTAATGACATCATGAAGATCAAACTCACCCGTGTGTATACGACCCTTTTTTTAAATAACCAAAACAACAACGGGTTTTGCTAAAATCTTCACATTAAGTATTCTATCAATATTCAATGAACTATTTACTGTTACAGGAGTACCTCAACTTATTGGTTTTGTTAGACAGCTCTTAACTCAGAACATTTGTATCTCAAATCAACATCGCCCATTGAAATAAATTAAAATCAATTCAATTGGTGCTTGGCCAACCAAAACAGCACAATTTTAACATGTAACATGCATTTTATAAAGAAACACTGTTATGATCGGATCATAGTTTTTTAAGTGAATCAAAACCTAAATAAACGTAAACAAACTATGATCCGGGCAACAGATCTTAACAAACACGGCCTTTTGGATAGTTAATATTGTATGAAAAACAATACATTGGAATGTACTACAAGCAACTAGACCTACTGACACCCACTACTACCGACCACGCAGTCTGATAGTTTATATATCAATGATGAAATCTTGACATTGCAACACATGCCAATATGGCCGGGTTAACTTACAAAGTGCAATTTTAAATTTCCCGCTAAACTTCCGGTTGAAAACGTCTATGTATGATGACGTATGCGCGTGACGTCAAACGTTGAAACGGAAGTATTCGGACGCCATTGAATCCAATACAAAAAGCTCTGTTTTCATCTCAAAATTCCACAGTATTCTGGACATCTGTGTTGGTGAATCTTTTGCAATTTGTTTAATGAACAATGGAGACTGCAAAGAAGAAAGCTGTAGGTGGGATCGGTGTATTAGTGGCTGGTAACACAACCAGGAGGACTTTGAGTTGGATAGCAGACGCGCTATCCGATGCTGGCCTCCGACCGCATCGATGATCGGGTGAAGTCCTTCGTCGCGCCGTCGATCGCTGGAACGCAGGTGAGCACGGGTGTTGATGAGCAGATAAGGGCTGGCGTAGGTGTGGAGATAATGTTTTTATCATAGCTCTGACGAGGTCCCGTAGCTAAGTTAGCTTCAATAGCGTCGTTAGCAACAGCATTGCTAGGCTTCGACAGGCGGCACAGCATTAACTGTGTAGTTACAGGTCCAGTGTTTGGTTCGGTGTCTCCTGATAGTAGTATTGTTGATCTGCTGTCTATCCTTCCAGTCAGGGACTTATTTATTTTGTTTCTATCTGCATTCAAGCACGATGCTATCACGTTAGCTCCGTAGCTAAAGTGCTTCACCGATGTATTGTCGTGGAGATAAAAGTCACTGTGAATGTCCATTTCGCGTTCTCGACTCTCATTTTCAAGAGGATATAGTATCCGAGGTGGTTTAAAATACAAATCCGTGATCCACAATAGAAAAAGGAGAGAGTGTGGAATCCAATGAGCCCTTGTACCTAAGTTACGGTCAGAGCGAAAAAAGATACGTCCTGCACTGCACTCTAGTCCTTCACTCTCACGTTCCTCATCCACAAATCTTTCATCCTGGCTCAAATTAATGGGGTAATCGTCGCTTTCTCGGTCCGAATCGCTCTCGCTGCTGGTGTAAACAATGGGGACATGTGAGGGCCTTTCAACCTGCGACGTCACGCTACTTCCGGTACAGGCAAGGCTTTTTTTATAAGCGACCAAAAGTTGCGAACTTTAACGTTGATGTTCTCTACTAAATCCTTTCAGCAAAAATATGGCCATAGCGCAAAATGATCAAGTATGACACATAGAATGGCTCTGCTATCCCCGTTTAAATAAATAAAAATCATTTCAGTAGGCCTTTAAACTAGATCATATTATTGATTAATCCATTGCATAATTTAAATTTACATACTGATATACCCCTCAACAAAACACAGTCATATTGTCCGCAAATAGAACCAACTTTCAGCTTCTTATCCAGTTTGAGACCAAGGCCTTCATGTAACGAGAGTTGCCTGGCTTTCCGACTAAAAATGGACTCAAGTTTAAATCCAGAAAACTGCGTATGCAAGTACAAATTCAGTCGTATTAAAGTGTTCACAAGCACAAATCCAAGCATATTTCTTTGTCACAGTAGCTTGCAGATTAGAGCTTGATGTGCTGCAGCTGTTGAGTTGTTGTCATGCGGCAGTGCACATTTCCAAGTTTTGATATATCACATCTTTGCTGTGAAAAAGGTTGTACGCCCGTTTTGTGTGCGTACACAAGCTTTGGCGGGGGGGGGGGGGGGGGGGCAGAAATATGTTGTATAGGAATTAACTATACACAAAAAAACATTAACACAATGCTGTGTCACATGAATGTTTTTTAAAGTAATACCTTTGTGACATGAAAAAACACAAGTAATGTAAAAAAAAACAAAAAAACATGGTGTTTACTTTTTGATATCAACATAAAACACAAAGCAGTTTGACTAATGAAGATGAGGTCTAATAAACAAGCTTTATTATTCTCTAACAACTAGTGGTTCAGTACAAGAGTGACACCTCTTACACCTAAAAGACAATCTTCACAGCCTGCCTTCAGTTCGATGGGATGACAAAACATTTGAGCTAGTATTGATGTTATTTAACACTGATAAAGTTTGCAGTTAAATAAAGGACAAGTGAGCATCCCAGTAAACAAACTAATGACTTTATAAACAAGTTTTGACAACGTTCTTGACACATCGCCTGCTGCATGTTTCCTCACCTCATTAACGCTCAGTCACAGCAGCTGATGGATGTCGTGTTGAGAAAATAAAAGCAACATCAAATAGTTTTCTCGTTCGCTGCATACTTTTAGTGTGAGACAAATGCGTTTGTCTCCAATATTGTCCACACCTGTCTCCATCTAAAAACAGCACTGCACTCTTAAACGCACACAGAGAAGCGAAGGGAAATTATGTTAAACCAAGTGCTTGGCTCTGTTTACTCCGAGGGGAAATATCTGGAGCAAAGTCAGTGTAGTTAGTCTGCCATGATTTTGAAACCAAACGACACTAGTGCGCATGCGCCTGACTTCATTTTCAGGAAGTAAGCAGGGTTGCCTAAAATGCATTATTAAATAACGGTTTTTCGGTATTTCAAAAATTAGAAGGTATTACTAACTGTCGGGAATTTTATCGAAGTTTATCATTATACCGTTTACCGTTACATCCCTACGAATAATGCCATTGAGATGTTAGTTCTATATCCATATTGGTTCTCTGCGAGTGTTCAACTTTTGTCAACGAATTCTCCCAATCTGTTCTGGGCTTGCCTGCTTAGGCTGATGCCCCCGCGACCCGACCACGGCTAAGCAGAAGAAGATGAATGGATGGATGGATGGACTTGCAAATGAGACTTGGAAGTGCAAGAAAACAAATGATAACAACTGGACAACCCACTTATTAGTAGCTAGTAATAAAATATATCATCATTAAACAAATTAACATTTATTTAAAGGCCTACTGAAACCAACTACTACCGACCACGCAGTCTGATAGTTTATATATCAATGATGAAATCTTAACATTGCAACACATGCCAATACGGCCGGGTTAACTTATAAAGTGCAATTTTAAATTTCCCGCCACACTTCCGGTTGAAAACGTCTATGTATGATGACGTATGCGCGTGACGTCACGGCGGCAACGGAAGTATTGGTACCCAATGTGTCACCATACAAAAAGCTCTGTTTTCATCCCAACATTCCACAGTATTCTGGACATCTGTGTTGGTGAATCTTTTGCAATTTGTTTAATGAACAATGGAGACTGCAAAGAAGAAAGCTGTAGGTGCGATCGGTGTATTAGCGGCGGACTACAGCAACACAACCAGGAGGACTTTGAGTTGGATAGAAGACGCGCTACTGTGAGTACAGCTTTGGCTTCCAAACATTTGATCGCTTGCCCGTACGTGCGTGTCGCTATGTGCATGTCACGTACGTAACTTTGGGGAAATATATGTTTCTTGCCGACTCTGATGGCGGCCGGGGTGTCGTCGAAAGCTACAACGCCCGCCACTGCTCCGTATTTAAGTTAGCTTCAATGGCGTTGTTAGCAACAGCATTGTTAAGCTTCACCAAGCTGGAAATTATTAACCGTGTATTTACATGTCCACGGTTTAATAGTATTGTTGATCTTCTGTCTATCCTTCCAGTCAGGGGTTTATTTATTTTGTTTCCATCTGCATTTGAGCCCGATGCTATCACGTTAGCTTTGTAGCTAAAGAGCTTCACCGATGTATTGTCGTGGAGATAAAAGTCACTGTGAATGTCCATTTCGCGTTCTCGACTCTCATTTTCAAGAGGATATAGTATTCGAGGTGGTTTAAAATACAAATCCGTGATCCACAACAGAAAAAGGACAAAGTGTGGAATTCAATGAACCCTTGTACCTAAGTTACGGTCAGAGCGAAAAAAGATACGTCCTGCACTACACTGTAGTCCTTCACTCTCACTTTCCTCATCCACGAATATTTCATCCTCGCTCAAATTAATGGGGTAATCGTCGCTTTCTCGGTCCGAATCTCTCTCGCTGCATTGTAAACAATGGGGAAATGTGAGCAGCCCTATCCCCTGTGACGTCACGCTACTTCCGGTATAGGCAAGGCTTTTTTTTATCAGCGACCAAAAGTTGCAAACTTTATCGTCGTTGTTCTCTACTAAATCCTTTCAGCAAAAATATGGCAATATCGCGAAATGATAAAGTATGACACATAGAATGGATCTGCTATCCCCGTTTAAATAAAAAAAAATCATTTCAGTAGGCCTTTAATCTTTACCACAAGAACACACAAAGGTACCACAAATTACAATACCAATTCCCAGGTACTGTAAAAAAAGGTAGCAATTCCTACTTTTACGTGATGTATGGTATCTTTAATGTTGAGCAAGTGGAGAGTTAAGTGGATAAAGTGCAAAATAGCGCTTTCCTGTAGCAACACACTCTGCCGGAGACCGGCATGGACAAACACAGCTCATTAGTGGTAAAGCTACAGACACACAAAACGGCCTGTTCCCAGTGGGGCACTTAAAAAGGCTAGATTTTGGGGAATTCACTACTGGGACTTACGGTATTTAATTATTTAAAATTATAAATTGTATAATTTCATATTCGCGTGACGTAACTCAGAAGTTTGACATGTGATGAGGTCATTATCTCTTCGTTTTGCTCATGTACTTTTGTCACGTGGCGTTACATTTTGCTGAACACAGAGTTGATGTCGTGACTGTGGCCCCCTTCTTGTAGCATTTTGAATTATTAGTCAAGCCACCCGTAACAAATAGGTAGTGGAACAAATGGCTTCAAAATAAAAGGTTCATCCTTCATCAAAGCATGAAACCCGATGCCGTCTGTTCCCCTGTGTGTCAGAGGGAGTCGACCCTGCTCCACAACCACATTTGTGTCTCTAAACACACACACACGCACACCATACACACAAACACACACACACACACAGCCAATTCCATTAGGATTTACATTTCATTAAGCTTTGCTTAAGTGAATTCTGCAGTTTCTCTTCCATGTCCGCAATATAACTTACTATGCATCGTTTTTGCAAAACAAGTCGGCGGCGGCGTCCTAGTCGGCGCTGCCACTCCTTCTTTGATTCCAGACTCGTTCGCCCGCTGAGGCTTTATGTTTGAATTCTATGCAAAGGCACAATTAAGACAGTGCAGTCAAAGGAACGCTTCCACACTGTGCCAGTTATTTATTTGTTTGTATCTCATTTTGTTGTTATGGAATTTCAAATGTTGCATTTCAGGGTAAATGCACACGGGCTGACTGATTCAGCCAAAATAACATGTTTTAGTAGTGGAATATTGCACATGGAGGGAATGTAAAGTGGTCCAATTGCCATCTAATTATTGAGAAAAATGTATCAGACATTGCAGTTATTTAATCATTAAAAACATTTGAGATAATAGATTCTGTGGGTCAATTTTCTTGGAAAAAAGAATCACAAAAATGAACCTAACTGAATATGAATTATATATATTGTTAAATTGGTATATATATATATATATATATATATATATATTATTATATACACACACACACGTATATATATATATATATATATATATATATATATATATATATATGTATATATATGTATATATATGTATATGTATATATATATATATATATGTATATATATGTATATGTATATGTATATATATATATATATGTATATATATGTATATGTATATATATGTATATATATATATATATATGTATATATATATATATATATATATATATATATATATATATATATATATATATGTATATATATATATGTATATATGTATCCGTTATACAGTGCTCAATACCGGGGTTAGGGCGGAATATACCTTAGGTCAGGAAAAAACACAGAGGCTATTTCATCCCTACAAGCCTGTTTCGCAGGTTGAAAAAAATCCCCTGATGAGCAGGGAAATAGGCTTATAGGGATGAAATAGCCTCTGTGTTTTTTCCTGACCTAACGTGCATATATATATACAGTATCATCAATCAATCAATCAATGTTTATTTATATAGCCCTAAATCACAAGTGTCTCAAAGGGCTGCACAAGCCACAACGACATCCTCTGTACAGAGCCCACATACGGGCAAGGAAAAACTCACCCCAGTGGGACGTCTGTGAATGACTATGAGAAACTTTGTACCAGTATATATATATATATATATATATATATATATATGTATATATATATATATATATATATATATATTAATAAAGATGAAAAATATGGTGAAATGAAGCCAGTCGTAGGGATTCAGATTGGAATTTTCTGTGAAGATCAAATAATAATAATGATAATAATAATTATGATCATTATCATAATAAAACAAATGAATAAAAAAAATACATCATTTATGGAGGTGCAACAACTTAAAAAAAAAAATCTATAAAATTAAGGTAAATTAACCGTAGCTATATCTAATATGCAAAAAAAACCAACTAATTTTTGGTTAATTGTTCCTTTTAGAAAAATAATTACTTGTAAATAAATTATATATAAACATTCTAAACATTAATGAAGGTGAAACAGTTTGGGAAGAAATAAAGAAAACGTACGATTAAGTTGTGTCTGATTTGTATGTATTTCTAAATAATACATACAAATTAAAATAATTAAGAATGTGAAAGAGCTAAATGTTTTTATTTTTTTATGAGTTCACTTTATTTTTCGCTGAATAATTGAATGTGTTATATAAACCACCTAAACAACTTTTCAATTTGGTTTTTAGCACCATGTTCAATGATGCTATTTAGGATGCCCCATGTTGCTCTCGTTTTGTTTTTGTTTTTGTCTAATAAATGGCTGTTATAATCTTTCTTACTTGTTCATAGTATGCTAGTTAGCTTGTTTTTATATCAGTTGTACTCATTTTCTTTCTCTGTGTATTTTTTGTGTTAACAATGTTTTGTATAATGTATGGTAATGTAATGTAATAACCTTGGAGAATGGACTACAACGGTATACCTCCTTACAGCTGCTTTGCCATCAAACACAGCATCAGTAGCTTCTCCATGTTTTTGTAGATAAATGTCCACTGTTTAGATATTATTTTAACATCCTTGTCAGGCGTTAGACTCATTTCACTTTAGTATGGTGCAAGTTCGCAGTGATACGCCCGTACTGCTTCGTCAAGTCGGCTACGTGCTCTGTCATGTTTTTGATTATTTCTTTCTTTAATTAAATAATTAAAGAGTGTCCTTCACACTCACTTTCTTATTTCTCATACTTGAAAAACAAAGTTATGTCGATTTCTAGCTATAAGCTAATAAGTTAAAGTGATAGTCTCACACACACACACTAGGTGTGGTGAAATTACTCTCTGCATTTGACCCATCCCCTTGTTCCACCCCCTGGGAGATGAGGGGAGCAGTGAGCAGCAGTGGTGGCCACACTCGGGAATCATTTTGGTACAAAAAACCCTTTCAATGTGTTTTTTTGTTGTTGTTGTTGTTGTAGGTAAAATAAGCTTTTTTTTAAATGTTTTAATCTGAAATATGTTATTAAATAAAATAATATAATTTAATGTAATATTGTGTGTAATATTACGTAAGACGTAAAAAGATGTTAAACCCTGCAATCCCTTTCCCAACACTATCTAAGTACACATATCTGGGGTTGAAATCAAATACATCGTCACGAGCCGTCTTGATTCGGATGTTAGAAAAAGATGGAAAAAGATAAGAAGATCTTTCATCTTCTTAGATATCGCGTCGTTGCGCGGCTCCCTTATAAACAAAATACAATTCTGAGCGTAACACCCTTGCCCTTTCGTCTGCTTCAAATAAAAGTCGGAAAGTTGTGAAAGCCCCCCACATGCTTGCGGCGGGTTGACACATTTCTACCTGCTTTGTTTCATCAAAAATGTTCATTGTTGTATTGGAGGAGGTTTTTTGTTGTTGTTGTTGTTTCCTTCCAAATATGCTCAGTGTGACGAAGGCCAGGCTGGAATTGTCCAAAATAACCGTGTGTATTTGGTGTACTTTGATAAACAGGAAGCTATTTCTCGCCTGCCTCTCCTTTCAAGCTTCGACAAAAAATGTTGTCTTTAACCCCTGCTGGGCCATTTTCTTTTTTTTTTTTAATTGCTTCGAGATTTTCTTGCAGACAAACACTCCGGTGTTTGTCACACACTGTTTTGGCACCCCGCTGTGGCAAAACTGTCTGTACAGGAATCTCCGAGAAGGGTTTAGGTGTCGGGAAATGTAAGATAGTTGTTTTTTTGTTTTATTTTTATAAAAGAGAATCCAACATTGTAGCAGATCGAACTGTGATTTCCAGCCACCTTTATCCTTGACTCCATACGTTTTTCATTAAAGGGGTCGTATTATGATCTTTTATTTTTTTTATTTTCTGTCTTGCCTCTGGTGAGGGTGGTCGCGTTCCTGTTTTGTAACTCTGTACACTGTTTGTTTGCCTAATCTTGAACGGGTTTAACGACACCTGGAGTCGAACTTTTGCTTGCATGCAGATCGGCCTCAGTCTATGAACATTACATCATCACACCCAAGACAATGGGCATATACACACACATCCCCCCTTCCCCTTCCCCCACGCCTTCACCACCGCTTGTTTCCTCTCGGGGTGATGGTCGGCTGGCAGCGCTTCATAGCAGCAGTCGCCCTCCATGGCCCCAACTCATGGAGGTTTTTTCCCACTCCAGACTAGGCCCCCTTAGGAGCCCAGACTAGATTGTATTTTTTTACTCATCTTCTTCCCCAGCGTTTTACCTTTTTTCTTATCTTTTACGGGGCGTCCTTTGGCGACCCATCAGCGTTCCTGTTCTGTAACCCTGTAAACTGTTTGTTTGTCTAATCTTGAACGGGTTTGTGCTGAAAACATAGTTTTGTTGTACTTGTGCAATGACAATAATGTCCTATCCTATTTATTTCCTACATTTAGGACACTTCATTGTGGTCTACATAACATGTAATAGTGGTACTTTGGTCAAAATGTTGCATAGACCGTTTGAAGTCACTTTCTGACTGTCTCTTCAGGAAGCCGGAAGTGTTTGTGTGAGAGAGAGAAGGTGCTTTGACAAGAAGCCAGTGTGTTGACGAGAGACATGACGGTTGTCAATAAAGAAGTGCCTCTCCATTCCCTCTTAATGGTCTGTCTTTTTTTGCTGGGCATCATCCAATTACAAAACCTTGGTTACACAAACAGGCTTATTTACCTTTTCGGGTGATCTCCTTTTTGGACAAGCTACACTATATTGCCAAAAGTATTTGGCCAACCATACAAATGATCAGAATCAGGTGACCTAATCACTTGGCCCGGCCACGGGTGTATAAAATCAAGCACTTAGGCTTGTGAAAGAATGGGCCGCTCTCAGGAGCCCAGGGATTTCCAGCGTGGAACTGCAACAAATCCAGTCGTGAAATGTCCACGCTCCTAAATATTCCAAAGTCAACTGTCGGCTTTATTATAAGAAAATGGAAGCGTTTTGGAACAACAGCAACTCAGCCACCAAGTGGTAGGCCACGTAAACTGACAGAGAGGGGTCAGCAGATGCTGAAGTGCATAGTGCAAAGAGGTCGGCGACTTTCTGCACAGTCAGTTGCTACAGAGCTCCAAACTTCATGTGACCTTCCAAATAGCCCACGTACAGTACGCAGAGAGCTTCATAGAATGGGTTTCCATGGCCGTGCAGCTGCATCTAAGCCATGCATCACCAAGTCTAATGCAAAGCGTCGGATGCAGTGGTGTAAAGCACGTCGCCACTGGACTCTAGAGCAGTGGAGGCAATCTGGCAATCTGATGGACGAGTCTGGGTTTGGAGGTTGCCAGGAGAACGGTAAATTTCGGACTGCATTGTGCGGAGTCTGAAATTTGGTGGAGGAGGAATTGGAGGAGTTGGGCTTGGCCTCTTAGTTCCTGCCTTGAGGATGACTGCCTTCAATTTTGAAGGCAGTCATCCTCTTCTCTGTGCACAGTCTTCGAAATGTCCTTTTGTCTTCCATGTTCTTCTTGTAGTTTCCATCATATATTGTAAAAACTGGCAGATGATCACTAACGTCGGTTATAAGTAGACCACTTGTAGTGTTATTATCAAAATCATTGGTACAAATATTATCAATAAGCGTGGCACATTGTCCTGTGATTCTGCTTGACTTTGTGATTTTAGGATATAGACTGATGCTGTACATTGTATCAATGAAGTCATCAATAGACTTTTGCTTGTTGGGGTTCAATAAGTCAATATTAAAGTCACCACATAAGAACATTATTCTTTGACCATTGTCCATGTAAGTAGCATTGAGCCGTTCTTCAAATGTTTCTATACTTGATTTAGGTGATCTATATATACAACTGATGAATATGTTTTTGCTTTTTTCCCGACATATTTCAATGGTTATACATTCTAAGATATTATCTATAGCAAATGACATGTTTTTTACCACTTTGTAGTTCAGGTTCTTCATCACGTACACAGCTACTCCTCCTCCATTTTTGTTGGTTCTGTTGATGTAGTTAAGTTCATATCCTTCCAAAACAAAATCTATTCCTTTTTTATCATAAATCCATGTTTCTGTAACAGCAATCACTTTGAAGGGTTCGTTGATGTGTTCCAAAAAGTTCTTAATGTTGTTGTAATTTGCATACAAGCTTCTGCTATTAAAATGAATAATTTACAATTTGTTATCACATTCAATGTTGCTATTATATTGATCATCTGTATAATAAAAACAATTATTACTGATGTGGGAGAAACAATTTGTATCTGGATCTATATCATTTTCCAAATCCTGGTTTTTGTGATCTTTGTTGCAGAAATTTTTTAGTTCCATATTTTCTTGTTCAACAATCTTTGATGTTGTTTCAATAATCTCTATAAGTGTAGGTGGATGCAATCCTGAATGTAGGTCCTCTTGTTTAGTCGTCCCTTGGAACATAGTAGTGTGGATGCTGGGTGTTTGTTTTCTGTCAGAGTCCATTATCATCGTTGTTGTGGAAGCTGTTTCAACTTTAAAAATTGTCCAGGTCCTTGATGTCATGGACAACAATTACTCTTGCTTCTGGACCTCCATTCAGCTTGATGCAGATTTTACAGTTGGCGCTCCAACTTCCCTGGATTTTTCCCTCCTTTCTCAAGTCGCGTGCTTTCTTGGCAATTCTAGCATTACGTTTTGTGATATGCTCATTCATGTACACATTTAACGTTGACAGCCCGCTGTGAGAATTGTCATGTCGGGGGGTCGCAGCTTACTGCGAGGTTTGTTCTCCCGGGAAGCAATCGGACTATTCCGGACAAGGCGTGAAGGTAGGAACATATTTAATTATTCAAGCAACACTCAACGAAGTACAAAAAATCAGAAAACAACCCAAAGGCAAGCGTGCCTATCGCACGCGGA
>NC_084751.1:14631126-14721126 GCF_033978785.1 Entelurus aequoreus | reverse complement strand
TACCGGTATACCGTACAACCCTACTACATACACAATTTATTATGAAGTTAATGGTGCAAAAAAAAGAAACAAAACAAAACACCATATTGGCTTATATTTCCTGAGTTGGTAAACAAAAACAAAAACGACTAAAAACTATTTTGTGATGATAAAACATGTACATTTAATTACTGCAGTATCGACCATGTACCGTTGCTGTCTGTATTAGTATCTGTCATGATCCGTAGCCCGGATCACGTTTTTGTTATTTTCTGTTAGTTTTGGACTCCCTTAGTTCCTGTTGTTGTGCACCCTTGAGTTTGTTTAGTTTCCTTGGCTACATATTATTTTCACCTGCCTCTGATTGGTGTTCGGGACGCTCACCTGTTCCCCGAGCACCAATCAGAGGCATTATTCAAGCCTGCCTTTGCCGGTCAGTCGGCCTGGCTTCTTTGTTTGCTACACGCAACCTGCTACGTGAGTATTCCTTGTCTTCTAGTCTATGCTAAGTTGTAGCCTTAGCTTCCAGTGCGATCGGCAGGTTGTTGCTTCGGCTTGTTTTCGGTTTTGGTACTTCCTTGAGTTTCGAATAATAAATCATGTTCCTACCTGCACGTCCTGTCCGGAGTGGTCTGTTTGCATCCTGGGGGAACTAACTTCGCAGCAAGCTGCGACCCCTGCACATAAGTATCAATCGCCCACCCTTGTTTAAAATCCAGAGCTTTAGATTAGCGCAGTTAGCAATTAGCAATGCTTTTGTGCATCCTTCTAAGGTGTGTAGTGGGACATGTTTAGCTATTCCTTGTCCTCCATTGACAATGATGCATTGCTAATGATACTTTAAACAGTTTATTTTCTACCATGGAGGTAAGGATAAGTGTTTTAGAAGTAGCACTATGGATCCACACGTTACTACCAGTGTTTCAAGACATGGCATCAATATGCTTTTGCAGACTATGAATACAGCGACTATCGTAGTGTGGCAGTGAATTGACAAGATGAGTATATTGGAGGATTTACGGTATATAACATATTTTGTTTGTGCTGGAACAAGTATGGCTAAAAATTCAACTAAAAGCCATAGAAAAAAATGCAATCAATTATAACGATGGCTCATCACCGTTTTTCCACTGTTGTAATCAAAGTGAATGACCATGCTAACATGCAATATTTCTTTTTTTAACAGCGGTACCTCAAATTTAATTGGTTTCGTGACTCAGAAGACTGGCCGTTGAAAATAATTAAAATCGGTGCTTGCCTTCCCGACCCCCACTTCCCCTACCAAAAAAAACAAAAAAACCCCAACACATTTTAACATATAACACGCATGATAAAAAGAAAAACAAACTTTTTGATTTAAAAAAATACTGCATAAAAACGATACAATTGAATTACTACTAACATTTACAGTAGTTTTATGAAGAAATATAATAATAATGTACAACACTTATCTTGTGGAGCGGACTTCTATGGTATCTCCTTTCAGCTGCTTCTTAGTCAAACACACCATCAGCAGCTAGTCCATATTTTCTTGAATACATGTCCACCGTTTAGATATTATCTTAACGTCCTTTGCTGGTGGTATTTACTCGTTCTGCTTTAGTATGGTGCAGACTAGCAGTGCTACGCTCGAACTGCTTTGCCAAATTTGCTACATACACAATTGCTCATGTTTTTAATTAGTCCATCCGTGTTCTAACGCTTGTCCCTCTCAGGGTCGCGCGGGGGTGCTGGAGCCTATCCCAGCTGCACTGGGGCGGAAGGCGGGGTACACCCTACACAAGTCGCCAGCTCATCGCAAGGCCAACACAGATCAACAGACAACAATCACACTCACATTCACACCCTAGGGCCAATTTAGTGTTGCCAATCATCAATGAATATCATGCATTTATTCTTCTCAGCACTCTCTGTCATGCTCACTTTCTTTATTCCAATAGCTGGAAAACAAAGTTTGGATGTTTTGGTGTGATTTTATGGGGTTTACTGTGGCGTTCACAACGGCAACTAGCGGTGGGGAAGCTCATTACCCGAATTTATGCGCGCAACAAAAGCGTAGCAATTAAAAAAAATCTCTGATATTGACATTTTCTTTTTTAGATTTTTCTAGCGGATACTTCAATCATCTTTTTAGTGAAGTGTGCTCTGATCAGATGTAATATAAGTTACATTTCAGGGTCAGTTCCTAAGGAATAATACATGCACAGTCCACTAGCAGCCCTTTGAGACACTTGGGATTTAGGGCTATATAAATAAACATTGATTGATTGACTAGTTATGGGCATGATATTCAATTGATCTTTTAATTTAGTCTTAATAATTCTGTTTAGTTGGTGATTAATCACAGGTTTAAAGGGAAAAGAAAAAGCAGAATGGAGCGCACTACTTGGCTGCAACAAGATTCATTCTCAACTAGTTATTCATTCTCAGCTAATTTGCTGGTACCGTATTTAAAAAAATGAAAAAATAAAATCCTGCAGTTTAATTACCGTATTTTCCGGACTATAAGGTGCACATAAAAAATGTTCTTCCTCCAAACTCGTGCGCCTAATGTAAGGAATATGTTTGTTTGGGCTTGCCCACCTCAGTGCTTTTGTATCGTAGGCCAGGGTGAAGATGGTCTTAAGTTGGAAATGTCATGAAAAGCTGACACTCTATATGATCGTAGCCTAATTTTCTGATCAAGATGATTTTAAATATTCCATATACAAGTCATTGAAGGGCATTCTTACTCAACAGCCATATATGTCACACAAAAGGTGACCGTATAAACAACGCCAACACTGTCATAAATATGTGCCATATTGTGAAACAACACTAAACAACAATGACAAACACATTTTGGCAGAATATTTGCACCGCAACACAACATAAACACAACAGAACAAATACCCAGAATGCCCCGCAGTACCAACTGTTCCGGGACGCGAAACAATTTTTTTTGGTACATGGTGTAATGATAAGTGTGACCAGTAAATGGCAGGCAAACATAAGAGATACGTCTCAAGTAAACAACACCAACATTTTAAATGTTCCATTGAAAATATAGAACATTACACACGGCACTCAAAAATCTATCAAAATGTTTTAGTAGTACATTTTTTAGTGCCATTGAAAATATAAAGTAGAGTAAATTTCTTACTTATATCTGTCAGTAAACGCGCCATGAAAGCGCTAAAACATACTGGTATAGTGAGTCTACATTATTCACCCAAGGAATTTTAGTTATTAGAGAGTTCCGGTCCGACGTTTTTTCACGGGACACATTTCCGGTGCCGTTGTTTCCGGATGAGGAGATGCTGCTCTGTTATTGATTGAAGTAAAGTCTGAATGTCATTAAAACAGTTAGCTCCATCTTTTGACACTTCTTCCACTCCCGTCCTTGCACGCTACACCGCTACAACAAAGATGACGGGGAGAAGACGCCGCCGAAGGTGAGCCACGTAAATAAGACCGCCCACAAAACGGCGCATCCGGAAGCGACTGTCAGAAAGCGTCTTGAATATGATCTGTAAAACATAATCAATGCAACATTTTGACCAAAGAACCACAATTACATGTCATGTAGACCACAAGGAAGTGTTTTACATTTAGAAAAAAATAATAATAATACGACTCCTTTAATGCGCCCTATAATCTGGTGCGCCTAATATATGAAAAAAGATCAAAAATAGACCATTCATCGGCAGTGCGCCTTATAATCCGGTGCGCCCTATGGTCCGGAAAATACGGTGCATGAACATACTACGCTGGCGCAAAAAAAAAGGCAGATTCCTTCTGCTTGATAATGCCATTGAAACAGGAGTTCAATCAATTTGACATGAATTCAATCAATGTTTATTTATATAGCCCTAAATCACAAGTGTCTCAAAGGGCTGCACAAGCCACAACGACATCCTCGGTTCAGAGCCCACATCAGGGCAAGGAAAAACTCAACCCAGTGTGATGACAATGAGAAACCTTGGAGAGGACCGCAGATGTGGGGAGACCGGCTCAATGGTCAATGGCAACAAATTGGGAAAATTCATTTTTGAAGTCCTTTTTATTGCAGTTAAGGTGGTAGCCTGGTCTGAACAAGGCAGCAGCCTTGACAAGGCGCCTGCATAACTGGAACAGTTTTCCATGCAAAAAACCCCCAAAACATCCAAAACAAACCCAAGCTTTCTCTTTCACTTTTGCTCGTGCGTTGACTTGGAGGACTCCGAGTTACCTCTAGCGTGCCGTCGAGTCTTCTGAACCAAGTGAAGTGAGGTGAGCAGCACTTCACGACAACATAAATATGTGTACTGGAGGCTTTCTCTTGACGTCGAAAAACAACATAGGCGCCCGCGTCGCCTCTGATCTTACTATGTTATTTTCAGTTCACTGTTTTGATGGCGACGATGTATTTCCCAGCTTCTGTTGCTCAACGGTTTGAGAAAAACACTGAAAATGAGGGCCGGGACCTCACATTACCAGCGAGATAGCACATTGCCATTACATTCCACCAGCACAAATACGAGTTTTCCAGTGTTTATGATTGAATTAGATGGTTATTTATGGCTATCTTGTAAAATCTGTATATGACACACCAATGCAATGTAAGCCGTGCGAGTTACTCGAACCCCATGAAGCAATAATCACCTATGTTATATTCCCCCCCCCCTCCCCGCCACACCCTCCACCTATGCAGGCGCCACGCCATTCATCTCCGCTTTACTTTCTGTGATAGGTCATTAAAGTGGTCTTGCAGCTGCGAAGTAAAGCACTGAATCATGTCTCCGATTCCATCTGCTGGCATGCTTAATCTGGGGCAGAAGGGGCCATAGCACATATGGCCCACCGTATAACGTTTTATATTAGAACTGGCAACGACGGGGCCGCACGCGGCGTAAGGTATTCACTGGGTATTAATACCTGACAGGGTGCTAGAGTTGCGGAGAAGGGATATGGCAAAAATGAAAGGAACTGACAGTGGAATCGCTAATGTTGAAAAAAGAATGCGCATAGCTTAGTATCGAAACGTGCACAAAAAGCCTCAACATATCAACTCTCAGTGAAGAAGTGGTATGTTGCATGACTTGTTATTACCTAATTCATCATTATTTGTTTTTTGTTCAAAGTTTTTAAAAAAAAATACTTTTCCTGTTGGAGACAGACTATGGTTGTTTGTATTATTACTAGGAATAGGGAAGGGTAGTGAAAGCAAGTACGCCTGTATGTAAAGTAAGGCACCACTTTTCAGTAATGTGCCAGCTCGATGTTAATTTACATTGAGTTTGCCATATACATGATGCTGATTAGCATTAGCAATTTTACATGGTGATTTCAACACCTCCATATTTGGTAATGAAAACTACAACAAAGATGCATGCTGCAATCAAAGAGCAAGTGTATAATAAGGGCAATATTTACAGTAAAATATTTGGCTTTATAGCAAAGACTACTTCCTAGCTCTGCAGCACACCGTCTATACACTACTGCCATCTAATGTCTTGGAATTGCAGCCGCATGCAAAGTATATATATATATATATATATATGTTTGATTGATTGAGACTTTTATTAGTAGGTTACACAGTGAAGTACATATTCGGTACAATTGACCACTAAATGGTAACACCCGAATAAGTTTTTCAACTTGTTTTATATATATATATATATATATATATATATATATATATATATATATATATATATATATATATATATATATATATATATATATATATATATATATACACATGTGTGTGTGTTATTATTGAACAATCAACATTTATTAATTGTGGTGTTGGTGGAGGGAACAGTGATAAAGTCATCTAAATAATTTGTGTTAAAAAGGGGGCAGATAAATATAAGAATAGTATTCTTCCATCTGCTCCTTTCTGATCATGGAAATGTATAGGAAACAAAAAAAACAATGAAAGTGTCAACTGTACATGGCTTGTATATATGCATTTTCATGAAAGGAATAAAAAGAAATGATGATGATGATTAACACACACAAAAGTCCCAAAAATTGGTATCTATCCCAAGGATCCTGGAATTGGTACCGGATTGGTAAGTGTATATTATAAATATAATATTTTGTAAAAAAAACAACTAAAATTCCAAATAAAAAAAGATTGCAGTACTTCTTGAGAATATTTTTTCATTTTTATTTTTTTTTTCATTTATTTATTTATTTCAGGCAATGACATAAAAAAGTACAAAGTTGACAACACATAATAATATGAATTAATATAGTGCAAAAGGTAATGTATAGTTTGTAATGCATAATTGTCCAGTTTTGCCTGAAAGGGAGTGGGAAGAAGATAATTTATTTAATCACACCCCCAGTTCTCCATTCAGTGATTATTCACATGAGTTTCACTCTTACTTTGTTCAAGGATTATAATACAGATGTTGTACCATAGTGGCATTACCACAGGTAACAATCATTATTACACTGTAACAATAATTTGTATCAACAATATAGTAGCAAGGCTTGACAAAATATTATCTAAGTAATTAATTGCAATTAATCACACTAATTAACTAATGCATAATTTTTGTTGAGTTAATACCTGAGGCTCGAAATATCTTGATAATAAGCAAAGTTTTTTGTGGCAATTTTTTTACAGAACCATGCTGTCCTCCGTGCTTGCATTTCACAGTTTCTGTTTTTGTTAATTTAATTTATGTTGTTTGTACTCTGCAATTAATCTATTCAAAATAAAGTTTTAGAGCGTTCTGATATGAATCAATTAACGCAAATTATGTTTTGCATATGGTGAATGTTCAGGCCAACGCTTATTAGTGTTAGTCGTTATCTCGTCGAGATTACACAATAAAGACGTTAAATGTTGCAGCAAGGTAGTACAGTCCATTTTGGCTCAATTGCATAACATTTGATATATATCTTTATTGTGAATTGTGCTTTACCAGTTATGATTATTAATAACTAAAGCGAATTAGTTAATTTTGGGTGGAACTGAAGTGAATTTCTGTTCTTGTCATCAAGCGAGCGTCATTATACAGGTCTGCCGTACCCAAAGGAACCTAGGTCAAAAAAAGAAGGACTCCTAAACTGGAGAAGCCAAACCACCAGTCTTCTATTCCTACCTATTGTCTGTGTGTGTGCTAAGTCAGGAGAGCACACCCTGACCATAAAAGAAGATGTTTTTGTGTAAGTGTCTGGAAAATAACTGCTTCAAGTCATAACTTTAATGTTGGCGTTGAGCTAGACAGGTAGTCTCTTCTCAAGGATAAGGTTATCACTTTTGCATTCCGAAGTCCCAATTAGGGCCTCTTTCCTACGAGAAGTGATCCAATCCACCTGCAAATATCAAACTAAGGGGCCTTATCTTATTAGGTGCTCAAACTGAAATACCACTGTTTACTTAAAGTTGGTGGTTTGCTTTCTCCAAGATGAATACCAATACTAATATTAATGATTAATTATTAATTGAGCTTTCTGTTGAAATGTGCATAAAATGGAATGATGTTTCATTCACCCTATTGTATACTGTAGAGCGTACTACTCGTCTGCAACCAGCAGAGGTGCCATTGATTTGCTCAAGCTGTCAAAACATTAAAAAAAATATATTCATTGAATAATTTCACACAAAATCAAATGCCTATTCTTAATCATTAAAATTTATATCGTCTTTTTAACTTTACACAAACATGCAGCTTTAAATAAAATAGTCAGCTAATGATGGGTTAACATGCCGATGTTATTGTACACAAAAATCCATAGCAGAGCCTACTTTTGTGCACTTCTTGCGTCTCAGATATTCCCCACACAGATAATGCCGGCTTCTTACCTGAATGCCTAATCACTGACGTTTTACTTGGTGAACACGGCAGGCGTTAGCTATTGACTCAGTGACAGTGTGTCTTCTTTAGCGCTTCAGCACGGCAGACACCTGGCACTTTTATCCTCGGGGCTTAGGTGCTTTGCCACGGCGTAACAGAGATTTCTGCATCTCTGTCTGAGGTGATGCTTCTCCCTGACGTGCGTCTCAGCGGCCTCTCGGGTAAACATCACAAAACACCCACGCAAATATTTTGCGAGATCTATCTGACAGACGTATTTGGATTTTTATTTATTTTGGAACTGCGGTCAAATGTCAATGCTGTTTGTCCCATGCATTGACTTTTTACCTCCACTGAAATGGACAGTCAAATGGGACACAATTTGATAAATGAATACATTAAATAATTAATTAAATGTGTCATTATTTATTTATAATTGCAATTAAATACACACATGTGTTGTTAAGCACAAAATTAGATAAATAGAAACAATAAATAATTAATTAAATGTGTCACTATTTATTTATAATTGCAAATAAATACACACGTGTTGTTAAATGTGTCATTCATGTATTTAATAAACAAAATGTGATAATTACAAACAATAAATACTTAATTAAATGTGTCACTATTTATTTATAATTGCAATTAAATACACACGTGTTGTTAAATTTGTCATTCATTTATTTAATAAACAAAATTAGATAAATAAAAGCAATACATAATTAATTAAATGTGACACTATATATTTATAATTGCAATTCAATACACAAATGTGTTGTTAAATGTGTCATTCATTTATTTAATAAACAAAATTATATAAATAAAAACAATAAATAATGAATTAAACGTGTCACTATTTATTTATAATTGCATTTAAATACACATATGTGTTGTTAAATGTATCATTCATTTATTTAATAAACAAAATTAGATACATAAAAACAATAAATAATGAATTAAACGTGTCACTATTTATTTATAATTGCAATTAAATACACAAATGTGTTGTTAAATGTGTCATTAATTTATTTAATAAACAAAATTAGATAAATAGAAACAATAAATAATTAATTAAATGTGTCATTATTTATTTATAATTGCAATTAAATACACACACGTGTTGTTAAATGTCATTCATTTAATTAATAAACACAATTAGATAAATATAAACAATAAATAATTAATTAAATGTGTCACTATTTATTTATAATTGCAATTAAATACACACATGTGTTGTTAAATGTGTCATTCATTTATTTAATAAACAAAATTAGATAATTAAAAACAATAAATAATGAATTAAATGTGTCACTATTTATTTATAATTGCAATTAAATACACAAATGTGTTGTTAAATGTGTCATTAATTTATTTAATTAAAAAAATTATATAAATAAAAAGAATAAATAATGTATTAAATGTGTCATTATTTATTTATAATTGCAATTAAATACACACATGTGTTGTTAAGCACAAAATTAGATAAATAGAAACAATAAATAATTAATTAAATGTGTCACTATTTATTTATAATTGCAAATAAATACACACGTGTTGTTAAATGTGTCATTCATGTATTTAATAAACAAAATGTGATAATTACAAACAATAAATAATTAATTAAATGTGTCACTATTTATTTATAATTGCAATTAAATACACACGTGTTGTTAAATTTGTCATTCATTTATTTAATAAACAAAATTAGATAAATAAAAACAATAGATAATTAATTAAATGTGACACTATATATTTATAATTGCAATTCAATACACAAATGTGTTGTTAAATGTGTCATTCATTTATTTAATAAACAAAATTATATAAATAAAAACAATAAATAATTAATTAAACGTGTCACTATTTATTTATAATTGCATTTAAATACACATATGTGTTGTTAAATGTATCATTCATTTATTTAATAAACAAAATTAGATACATAAAAACAATAAATAATGAATTAAACATGTCACTATTTATTAATAATTGCAATTAAATACACAAATGTGTTGTTAAATGTGTCATTAATTTATTTAATAAACAAAATTAGATAAATAGAAACAATAAATAATTAATTAAATGTGTCACTATTTATTTATAATTGCAATTAAATACACACATGTGTTGTTAAATGTGTCATTCATTTATTTAATAAACAAAATTAGATAATTAAAAACAATAATGAATTAAATGTGTCACTATTTATTTATAATTGCAATTAAATACACAAATGTGTTGTTAAATGTGTCATTAATTTATTTAATTAAAAAAATTATATAAATAAAAAGAATAATAATGTATTAAATGTGTCATTATTTATTTATAATTGCAATTAAAAAAACGCATGTGTTGTTAAATGTGTCTATAATTTATTTAATAAACAAAATTAGATAAATAAAAACAATAAATAACTTATTAAATGTGTCATTATTTATTTATAATTGCAATTAAATACACAAATGTGTTGTTAAATGTATCATTCGTTTATTTAATAAAAAACACAATTATTTAATCGTTGAATTAATTATATCATTAATTCATTTTAATATGTAACTACTAAATAATGTGTTTAATTATTGATTTAATTATTCTATATTTCATGAGTGAAATCGTTATTTCACAATGAATGATTTATTCCATGATTTAAGGATTCCTTTAATTATTTAATGAACTAGACTAGATTTGTGTTAGCCCCGCCCACTGACTTTGATGGGTGAGTTTGACAGATATAATTAAATCTTGAAGCGGTGACACACAGGTCCATTAAATAAATAAACAAATTGTTGACTAATTGATTAAATTGTGAAAAAAATAAAAAAAATCATTTTGTCATTAAATAATGAAATCAAGGATTGATTAAATGATGAAATAATTACTTAACTATTTAAATAATTAAAATACATTTTACATTGAATACATTAATAACACATTTAATGACACATGTATGTATTTAGATCTAAATCACATTTAAATATTCATGTATTTATTTAGTTTTGACCCGTTTGACCCTCATTAAAGCACAAAGTGAAGAGTTTCTGTTATTACTTCTGTCGTCGTTGGCTTGTCACTTAGTTATTTGCAGGCAACATAACTCAAAAAGTTATGAGCAGATGTTCATCAAACTTTCAGTTAATGTCCAAAATGTGATGAGAAACAAGTCCTCAGATTTTGGGGCTGATCTGGATCATTTCTACTACGTCACTTACGTCTACATTATGACCCGCAACCTCCGATGATGACCCCCTTCACACACTCCCTACTGTTTATATGTACACTGTCCAATAGCATTCCTCATAGCTGTGCACATTTTAATATGTGCAACATCTTGCCAATGTGCAAAATCAAAACCAAAACTTTGATCTGTTTTTATTTTTTAATAAATTTTATACTTTAGTAAATTTTTTGTATATTTATCTGGCTGTAAATAATCTATAGCTGTGGTTGTCAAACTTTTTTCACCAAGTAGCACCTCAGAAAACACTGGTCTCTTCAAGTATGACCATACATTAAAATACAACATTAAAATACAGTAGCGCAGAAGGCCTAAATATTTATTAAAAACAAAGCAGAGGTTTTATTTAACAAGTGTATATATACTATTTTTGACCATTTAACATTACAGACTTTTTTAACAGTAACAGTGTGTTTGAATAGTCAATTAAGTGATTTTTTGTCGTACCACGGGTTGAGGATCACAGGTCTATAAGCATGTTTGCACTGTAATAGTCACTGTACATGTGTATAATGACAATAAATAGAAATAATTAATTCATTCTCCTCTGTGTGTTTATGCTAGCGGTCTTGCCTCCACCCACAGAGACAAAGACATGGATGACTGAAAAGAAGCTTTATTCCATGTCTTTCATTCCACTATACATATTATGAACACATTTTGATTAGATTTTTAGGAAATAGAATAGGGTTAGGGAACAAGTATTTATATTTTGGGGCTGATCCGGATCACCGTCTGGATTCATTTTGGGTTAGAATCCATAAAAAATACAGCAATATTTGTGTGAATGCTCCAAAGCAATTCTACACCAAAATGTATCTATTTGTGTTATTATTATTCAACTTCAATGTATTATTATTCTTCTCCAAATTTTGGCGCGCTCTACCATCCACTTTTTTCACCTGATTCAAACCGTTCCAACTTCAAACTGTTCAGCCTATTCGGGAATTGCGGGCTTTCCCATGAAAAATTCCAAAAATACCTATGTTTCCCAGAATTCCAGGTTTTCCGGGGCGTTTTTCCCATTCAAAATGAATTGGCCATTTTTCAAACAAAATTGTACTTTTCCACAATTTTCAACCTATTCAAACCATTCCACTTTCAACATATTACACCATTCTGGAAATTCAAACTTCCTTTTTTCCAAGTTAAAAAAATTCCAGGAATTTCCAGAATTCCTGCTTTCCCAAAGCCCTATTTCAGCCCTTTTTTCCAAGTTAAAAAAAATTCCAGGATTTTCCAGAATTCCTGCTTTTCCAAAGCCCTATTTCAGCCCTTTTTTCTGGCGACTACTCCTTCCACATTTTTCAACGCATTTCAACCGTTTCACCGTCCAAACATTCCTGTTAATCAGGACAAAAAACAAAGTTGTTTTTTGAACTGGAAAAATTCCCAGTTTTCTCAAAACTCCAGGAATTCCGTAAATTCCATTTCTCAATTCAACATGTTACTACTTCGACATTTCTTGACCGATTTGAAAAATTCCAACACCAAGTATTTAAACTCATTCAGGCCATTCAAGTTTGTTTACCATTTTCAAAAAACTTACCGCTTTTCCGGATATTCCCAAATTTTTGGGGAAATTCCTAATGGGCCATTTTTCAAAGATCCCCAAATCCCACATTTTTCATCTGATTCAACTTCAAAATATTCTGCTTGTTTGGGAATTGTGTGCTATACTTCAACAATTCTAAACAAAAATCCAGGGTTTCAGTTCAACTTCAGCATAGGAGCATTCACACGCAATTCCTTCAGGCATTGCCTCTTCTAGTATGTATTATCATTCATTTATATGTATTTATTATCCACTTGCATCAGGGCCAAGCGATGCAGCTACTCAGCCCTTATTTGGATGGTCTTGAAAAATGGACAATTTGACTTGACTTTTCCTGTCATTTTCAGGGAATTTGCACGTTGGAAGGTGAGGAACACGGCCATTGAGAGGCGGGACCTGATCCGGAACCCCGTGCCGCTGATGCCCGAGTTCCAGCGCAGCGTACGCCTGCTGGGCCGCAGACCGACCACTCAGCAGTTCATTCACACCATCATTAAAAAATATGGGACCCACATTCTCATCTCGGCCACCCTGGGAGGTAAGAGAGCTTCAGTGGTTTGGGTAATGGCTTGTACATATATATATTTTTTAAATGCCTCGGGAAATGCGGTGCTGTACTTTGTGATAAAACTGGTGAATGCGAAAGGCGCTTTTTAAACTTAATCATCCTTGGACAAATAGAAAATACTCTCATTCGATGTCATTTCCAGCTCAAATATACCCATTCTCCAAATACAGATGCATTTTGAGGTTCCTCCTACAGTTGAAAAGTAATACAGAATTTACCCTTAATAAACAGGCCTTTATTAGCCAAAATTGGTAACACTTTAGTATGGGGAACACATATTCACCATTATTTAGTTGCTTATTAACATGCAAATTAGTAACATATTGGCTCTTAATTAGTAATTATTAAGTACTTATTAATGTATTATTCTGCATGGCCTTATCATACAACCAGTAAGCCATTAACTAAGAGTCTTCCCTCACTAACATCAGAATTATTGCTTATTAGTAACCCTAACCCCAACCCTTATATGTTCCCCTAGTGTCCAAATAACTCTAAATTAACCTCGTAAGGCCCAAGCTGTTTGTTTACATGTTTTTTTTTTATTTATCTTTGCTATTTGGGCTTATTGGACCCTAATTAGAAAAAAAACCTAAAAATCATATTTTGATATGATGAACTTAGTCCATAAGTACACAAACGTGTACTTCATGTGTAGTGACATCCATCCATCCATTTTCTACCGCTTATTCCCTTCGGGGTCGCGGGGGGCGCTGGAGCCTATCTCATGCAAATTTTTATTTTTACACTTTTTTTCCCAAATTCCATTGTATGTTATACTCTTCTGACACCACCAGATGGCAGTATAAGTGTCCACATAAGAGGCCCATAACACCCCAATTCAGTAGTATACACAATTTTGGAAATAAGAGCTACAAGGTGCTGTCCACGCATGTGGCCACTAAGGCTAATTTAAATGAAATAACTAATGTAAACATAAAAACATTGAGTGTTGGTCTTGACCCGAGGATGCAGAGACGGCAGGCAAAGTGCATACACAAATGTATTTAATGACAACAACCAAAAGAGTGCAGCAGGCAAGTGCACAGGAGCAAAAAAACAGAATGACCCAGCTCAGTCCAGAGGAAAAAGGTAGCAAAAAGGTAGTGGAAACAAAAATTAGAGCACTAAAACAGGATATACAACACGATACCAGAAGCTATTAACAATTGTCATGAGAGATCATGACGCTGTTTATTAACACAAATAAAAAAGTATTTAAGTACACCTGTCGTTTTTGTTTGAAAACTAAGTAAAAGAGTCACGTCTGAACCATCTTTACATTATCTTTTAACCTTGAGGCCATTTTGTCTCAAGTTGCTGGTCGATCCATTTCTCACTATCTCCCTCTTGGGATTGTCCATTAAAGAACACGGTTATAGAACACAATAAAGGTGCTCAGCAGGCTAGTAATCAAGAGGAAGAGGCTAATTCTCTTCGTGGCCACCTACACTTTATGGTCTCAAGAGTCATTATACACTCTGGGAGGGGAAGGACCGGGTTTTTGCAGGCAACTTAAATTTCACTGGTCAAGTGTAAAGAGTTCCATTAGGGGTTGGTCCATTTGCCTGTAATATGGAATGGAATAGAAAATAGCATGCATTAATACTCGTTGGTGTGTGTGCGTGTGTGTGTGTGTGTGTGTGTGTGTGTGTGTGTGTGTGTGTGTGTGTGTGTGTGTGTGTGTGTGTGTGTGTGTGTGTGTGTGTGTGTGTGTGTGTGTGTGTGTGTGTGTGTGTGTGTGTGTGTGTGTGTGTGTGTGTGTGGTATATTTCCATAATGATACTTTGGTGTCTGGACATGTTATAGAAAGTTAAATGGCAATTTTGCTTCTGCATTTCATTTTTTTCTTACTACTAGCACAGCCATTAACATTCCTCCGAGTTCGTTTATATAGTCCATTGTCCTCAGTGCTTTAAAGTAGATTTAAAACGAACTTTTATAGAATTGGTTGTCAAGTTTAGAAAAACAGCAGCTTCTCTTTCCAATTAATGCCACAAGAAATTTCCCATAATGACGCGGGGGAAAAAAACGAAAAAAAAAACCGTACAACTTAAATTTGATTGAAATAATTAATTAGTTTTCTTCCTGACTTGTGTTGCTCCTCGTTATGGAACTAGTGTCAGATGAAAGCCAAAGGAAATGAAAAAGCTACGTACAAAGATGTATGCAGGCGGTATGCAGAGGACTTGTTTACATTTTACACATCATACAAGTTTTTCTTTTTGAAAGATTTTAAGCTATTGCCGTTTTTTTTTTTTTTACTAACGTGATGATTTCAGACTATGCCAATTAAAACTTCGCTACCTCAAGTTTAAGGAAATAATCATAAATACAGTAGCACACCAACTTACGATCTGAATTAATTTTATAGTGGAGCTCTTAATTCAAAACTCTTGTATCTCAAATCAACGCCATCCATTAAAATAAATTAAAATAATTTTAAATGATGTTTGGCTCACTTATAAACAAAACATTTTTAATTTGTAACTTTTAAAATACAATAACAAAATAATACAATAAAAATGACTAATAACTACAGTTAATAAATAAATAAATAATAGAAGAAATATAACCTTAAATGAAAATCTAATTCAAAACATTTGTATGTTCGTACAACACTTAAAACCTTTAGCATATCCATATGTGGAATTCATTTATTGAATGGATTAACCAAAGAAATCAAACTAATCACCAATATGATTCAGTTTAAGAGACTGTTCAAACTACAAGTGTTGTGTCACGACGGGGAGGTCGCAGCTTGCTGCAAGGTTTGTTCTCCCAGGATGCAAACGTACGACTCCGGACAGGACTTGCAGGTAGGAACATGATTATTTCCCAAAACTCAAAAGGGTACAAAAAACAGAAAACAACCCGACGGCGAGCGTGCCTATCGCACAAGCAAAGGCAAAAACTTAGGACATGAAACTATAGACATGAACCTCACGAAACTGTGGCATGAAAAAAAACACGAAACTGTGGCATGAAACAACTCGCATTAACTCTGGCATAGAACAAACACGAAACTGTGGCATGAAACCAATACGACTTAAATGGCGAGGCATTATGTAAACACTTAGCATAAACTATGGCATTGCATGAAACAAACACGAAACTGTGGCATGAAACCAATAGCATTAACTATGCATAAAACAAACACGAAACTGTGGCATGAAACCAATAATGACACCAGGACGACTGACTGGCAAAGGCAGGCTTAAATAGTCCTCTGATTAGAAGCAGGTGCGCGTCCCGAACACCAGAGGCAGGTGAAAATCATAAGTAGCCATGGTAACTAAAACAAACTCAGGTGTCAAACAGGAACTAAAAGAGTCCAAAACTAACAGAACAGAACGAAAACATGATCCGGACCACGGATCATGACATGTTCACAACAGAACAAGAATTATGATGAACATTATAAAACCCTTTTTTTTCTATTTTTTTTTATTGAGACAAATATTATTTATGTATTTAATATTTGTTTACTTACTATGGTATATTATTTATTTATTATGCATTTGTTCACTGTTCTGTTACTGAGAACAAGGAAATTTGATAAAATTGCTATGGTATGAAAAGGGGTAGGATTAAATAAGCTCTGCTTCTTCCTACTCCTTTTCGGATGTGCTGTAATGAAACAACTGGAATTGTGTGATGCATTACATTGTATTGTATGCATGTTCCAAATAAACTGAAACTAAACTGAACTGAACTAATAAAGTCATGTAATAATAATGTACAGCATTTACCTTGGAGAGTGGAATTTTACGGTCCATCAAACACACCATCAGCAGCTTCTCCAGTATTATGAATATTATTTTAACATTCCTGGCATGCGTTTTTTTTCTCATTCTGCTTCAGTATGGTGCAGGCTAGCCAATATTATCGGCCGATAAATGCTTTAAAATGTAATATCAGAAATTTTCGGTATCGGGTTCAAAATTATCGGTATCTGTTTCAAAAAGTAAAATGCATGACTTTTTAAAACGCCGCTGTGTACACGGACATAGGGAGATGTACAAAGCGCCAATAAATCTTAAAGGCACTGCCTTTGCGTGTCGGCCCAATCACATAATATCTACGGCTTTTCACACACACAAGTGAATGCTATGCATACTTGGTTAACAGCCATACAGGTCACACTGAGGGTAGCCGTATAAACAACTTTAACACTGTTACAAATATGCGCCACACTGTGAACCCACACCAAACATGAATGACAAACACATTTCGGGAGAACATCCGCCCCGTAACAATACATAAACACAACAGAACAAATACCCGGAACCCCTTGCAGCACTAACTCTTCCGGGACGCTACAATATACACCCCCCGCTACCCTCTACCTCCACCCCCCCCACCTCAACCTCCTCCCAAATTCCAAGCTGCTGTTTTGAGGCATGTTAAAAAAAATAATGCACTTTGTGCTATGTTGGAATTTTTTTCCATAACTTGAGTTGATTTATTTCGGAAAACCTTGTTACATTGTTTAATGCATCCAGTGGGGCATCACAAAAAAATTAGGCATAATAATGTGTTAATTCCACGACTGTATATATCAGTATCTGTTGATATCGGTATCGGTAATTAAGAGTTGGACAATATCGGAATATCGGATATCGGCAAAAAAGCCATTATCGGACATCTCTACTTGTAACTCAATGTTTTGCCTGCAGCTCTTATCTCAAAACACTCTTAAGTGGAGGTACAACTTTATGTCAAGCTTTCTTTTACCACAGACATGGGCAAAAGCTCACCAATTACCCACTGTTTCGCTTCTATCTCAACATTTCCATACTTTATTTGACCCCGAGCGCAGTTTCAATCAATGCTTTAAACCTTGCACGGATGTGCGGAGGAAGTTTTTTAAAGAAGGGAATGCATTTCAGACTTTTTGGCCGATTAAAGATGCCACGGTTGCGAGGTACCCGAGCCGTAATAACTGACAAAATCTTGAAAGTGCCTCGACGTAAACGCTCTGGCGGGGAACAGTGTGCTTTACAGCGGCTCGTTTTTCACAGCTTTTGGATGGCGAAGGATTTACTGCGCAAGTGAGGCTGTATATAAACGCTACAGGCTGCTAGTGCCATCAAACTTACTGTGAAGGGCAGAACTGCAATGGTTGGACATATTCCACGCCATCTGTCCCTCGTATGTCCAACAATCAGTCCGTTTTGTGCCGTTTATTCACAGTGAAACCCGCACGGAATGTCCATATGAAGAAATTGAAATGCGGAATGACTACAATGTCTCCCCAGAAATAGGGCGGGGGAATTAACCTGACAGGTGGCACTGTGGAACTTAAGCGATCAATTCAGAGCGGCGAACCTGTTGAACAGAAAAGGCCCGGTTGTCATGCTGATGACTTCTTTAGCATCAACAGGCAGCGGAATATATAGATTTGGGCTGAAAAGGAGACAGCGCCTTGGAGCTCATTCCACTTCCTTTGCTCCCTTCCTGGTGAATGCACAACCTCTGATCGGATCTGAGGCCATTTCAATGCACCGGTCGTCTGCGCTCAGCGCCGACGAGCAAAAATGGCTTATTGAAATGACTTGGCAAAGTTTTTTTTTTTTTTTTTTGGAGGAACCTGGCTGCACCCGATTTAAAGGAAAATCCAGTGAAAGATGTAGAGGTAACAACTTTTACAGGACTGTCTCAGAAAATTAGAATATTGTGATAAAGTCCTTTATTTTCTGTAATGCAACTAAAAACATGAAAATGTCATACATTCTGGATTCATTACACATCAACTGAAATATTGCAAGCCTTTTATTATTTTAATATTGCTGATTATGGCATATAGCTTAAGAAAACTCAAAAATCCCATCTCAAACAATTAGAATATTTCCTCAGACCAAGTAAAAAATAGTTCTGTAGTTCTATAGTTTGGGTTTTTGTGCAGTCAAGGCGACATGCAGAGAACATTTATAGGTGTTCCAAACTTTTTCACTTCTATTACAATATTGATATTGGAGTTTGATAGCAATATTCACTCAATCAATCAATCAAACTTTATTTATAAAGCACTTTTCATATGTACCGTATTTTCCGGACTATAAGGCGCACTTAAAATCCTTTCTCAAAACTTGACAGTGCGCCTTATAACCCGGTGCGCCTAATGTACAGAATAATTCTGGTTTTGCTTACCGACCTCGAAACAATTTTATTTGGTACATGGCTTAATGATATGTGTGACCAGTAAATGGCAGTCAAACATAATATATACGTGAATACTGCAATATAATGACAATATGAGTCAAGTAAACAACACCAACATTTTATATGTTCCATTGAAAATTGAGAACATTAAACACGGCGCTCAAAAATCTATCAAAATGTTTTAGTGAATTATATATTACGACTTTGGTAAGCTATGAAGCCGCACCGCTTGATGGATTGACGGTGCATTAATCATACGAGTATTATTATGGTGTGTCTATAAGGCAAGATGTATTATCTGGTGTTTTGTTTCGCAATATTATGCAAAAGCAACTTTTCTTACCTTCTGGTATCTGCTGATCTGTATTTGGGATCTGCATAAATCCTGAAAAATTACGCGTGTCCGCCTTTTTAGTCCGTGGCGACACCGTAGTCGATAAGCTTCTTCTTTTTCTCTATCTTCTTATGTGACATTCATCCTCCGCTGTTGCCATTTCTAATACAAAGTAGTGTAAAGTTCTTACTTATATCTGTCAGTAAACTCGCCATGAAAGCACTAAAACATACCGGTGTAGTGAGTTTACATTAATCACCCAAGGAACTTTAGTTATTAGAGAGTTCCGGTCGGACGTTTTTTCACGGGTCACAATTTGTTGTTGTGAGAAGATGCTGCTCCGTTGTTGATTTAAGTAAAGTCTGAATATCATTAAAACAGTTAGCTCCATCTTTTGACACTTCTTCCACTCCCGTCCTTGCACGCTACACCGCTACAACAAAGGTGACGGGGAAAAGACCGCCCACAAAACAGCGCATCCGGAAGCGACTGTCAGAAAACGGCTTGAAGATGATCTGTAAAACATAATCTATGCAACATTTTGACCAAAGAACCGCCATTACATGTTATGTAGACCACTAGGAAGTGTTTTCCATTTAGAAAAAAATAATAATAATATGACTCCTTTAATGCGCCCTATAATCTTATATATGAAAGATTATATATATTATATATACAGTATATACATATATATATATATATATATATATATATATATATATATATATATATATATATATATATATATATATATATATATATATATATATACTATATATATATATATATGTGTATGAAAAAAGATCGAAAATAGACCATTCATTGGCAGTGCGTTTTATAATCCGGTGCGCCCTATAATCCGGAAAATACGGTACAAGAAATGCAACGCAAAGTGCTTTACAGAATTAAAAACAATACCCCGGTGACCCAAAACCCACATTATCACATACGTATGCACGGATACAGATACCAAACACAAACACACACACACACACAACATACACACATATGCAACTATATGGACAAATGATTTCATGGCTGAGTACAGAGGAGCCATGTGAGTAAACACCATCACAGGGGCCATCTGCACCAGGAGGTCATCAGACCTCCTGGTGCAGATAGGGGCTCTGACACAAAAGCGCCCCTATAAGCATGGCCGGAAACCCCTGAAGCAGATGGCTCATCCAAGGAATGTTGGAAAATAAAAATAATAAAACTTGTAATATCCCTTACGATCAATATCGTAAGGGATATTGATCCCTTACGATATCAGCGAGAATCATACGTAATATTTTTTAGCGTGGAATGTTCAGAAAGGCTTGATCAACCGAAATGACTCAAATAGATGTTGGTATGAAAAACACTAGCCTGTGTCTTAGTGGTGCATGGTTACGGTTGTTGGCGGGATTCCAGGTTGCAGGAGAGGCAGGCAGTGTGCAAGCAGATGGTGCCTTTATCAGGTATAGTAGGGAAGGGATTTATATGGCCCCATTCCTGAGTGGGTCTCGAGTCAGAGACCCACTCAGGAATGGAGGGTGGGGATGATGGAAAGGGAGGGTGGGGATGATGGAAAGTGCCACTCTACATTGCAACTGATGCTGTGTGTGAAGTTGGAATTGGCACAAAATACATTTTAAGATATTCAACTCTCTACTGCCTTATGTTTTTGGATGTTTTTTTAAAGCACTTTTTAAGCAGAACTGATGACTCTGTTATGTGTGCAGGAGGGAGTTGACGGCACAGACACAAGGGGGCAATGTCGCTCTATGATTTATTATATATATACCCAATATAATATGTATAATAAAGAAACAATATTAATAAACTAGAGAATGGTGTGTGACAAAATCCAAGAGTGTGTATGGTGTAAGACTATGTGAAGCAGTTATCTGTTGAGTGTTACCGGGAGGTGTTGTTCCAAACTCGGAAGTCCAGAGGGCGAGGCTGATCTAGGAAGTCCGTGCGACAGGCGAAAGATCCAGGGCGAGAGAGAGGCGTCAGAGTCCGTGTCCATGCGAGGGGGGTCGAGATCCGGGAAGGCAGTCGAGATCCAGGGGGGGTTCCAAGGGAGCGAGATGCACAGCTCGAATCCAAGGCAACGGAAGGAAAACACTGCAGGCACAAGGGAGATGACAGAGGACAAATCAAACACGGGGAAGAAAACACGGAGAGCAAAGAACTAAGTTGCATAGAGCCAACGATCGCTTACGGGACATCAACAGAAGGTTATGTTCTGGCGCGGGTTGGCAGGTTGTGCAGGTTTTTGAAGGCAGGTCTGATCATCAGCTCCAGGTGTGCAGATTGCCGGAGATTGATTGCAGCTGTTTGCTGCCGCCGGTCTGACGCACGCTTTGCACGCTCTCGGAGCTGCGCTCAGCGCAGCACACAGATAAATGCGCACTGACACGCGCCCGTACCGTGACAGACTTCCCGTTATCTGCACTGTTAGCCGTCTCTGGCTAGCAGTCTTTCACTATTTAGAACGGACATAAAAGCCAGCAAGCCAGTAGTGTTTAAAATTATATTTGTGAAGGGTGAAATGACGGCGCAGAATGGTGTCGTCATCAGACGCGGACAAGTCATTCATCAACGTTTTAGCCGTCCACACACACACACACACACACACACACACACACACACACACACACACACACACACACACACACACACACACACACACACACACACACATTATTGTATTTCTTACCCTCTTGAGACCTCTGAAAAATGCCTACCTCTTTAGGACCACCCTTTCTAGATATATAACGATTTGTATTTACAACATTAATAAGATGTGCATACTATGCAAATATAAATAAGGTCAGCTGTTAGTATTTTTTTTTGTTTGTTTAATCTTTTGTCTGTAATTGGTTTTTAATCTTCAATATTTAAGTTATTGCAGTATGTCTCTCTATACATATTTTTTTTGTATTCATTTAAATTTCTTACACACACTTGTTGTTACATATGTTGGCCAGAGGGGGAGCACCTCAATTTTTCACACACACTTGTTATTTCATATGGTGACCAGAGGGAGAGCACTTTTAAAACCGACACACAGTCAATTTGAAAAATCCCTCCTTTTTGGGACCACCCTAATTTTGATAGATTTCATCACCAGGAGTGCAAATGAGATATTCTCTATTAGACGCAATGGTTTTCCGTATATGGACCATGATTTCGGGCCTAACTTGTTCACCGGTCTTCATATGAACGGTACTTTTCCCTGTTGATGTCTCAAAAAGGGTAGAAATACAAGAACACACACACACATTGAAGACAACGTTTTTAAAATACTTCATCCTCCCCGGCATTTTCAAAAGTCCCAGTTTTTAAGGACAAAAGTATATATTTATGCGTGTGGACAACCTTTCATGGCCAGTCATGACCACCTATTTATGATTGCCCATCTGGAATGTACTAACGCTGTCTCTAAATTGTAGTGGAGTGTTAATTTGTTATTTTGGTGACACCTACTGGCCACAACAATCAATGACGTTGCCTTAAGTGGTGCAGTAAGTTGTAGGATGCAGACACGTTAGTTACTGGCTACTCTCTAATAAACTTCTGCCTTGGAGACTTTGCAGCTCTAAGTACTATGCAACTAAAATACTTTGATCCTTGTTTGTATTGACAAATGTGGTGTTTAAATACTGCAATATTGTTCAATTTAGGACACTTATTACATATGTCTACCTTGCCTGCTATTGCGTGCTTAGCTGTTGTGTAGTTGCGTGCTCCTCGATCACCTTTGCACAAGTAAAACTGCTTAAATCAGAGTGGTTATTGGACAGCCGATATAATCGGACCCATATCGATATCAGATGGGGACAACTTGAATTGGTATCATTCATACCACGTGGTTGAAGTGGAAAAATATGATCCAGGTGTGATACAGCAGTGCAAGGAGAAAAACAAAACACGGAATAAAAAAAAAACAACCTCCTGAGAGCTGCAGTGAACATTTGTGTTTGGTCTATTTCTTTCTATAATTGCCCTGTTATGCAAAACAGAAATGTTTACTGCAATGGACGCTAGCTCTCAGCAGCTTATGCTTTGATCCAAATCAGCTTATGCAAATGTTAAAAAACTACATTCATCCGCCAATATTACTGCACTTTAAGTGGACACGTCAGATATACCCAGTAACTGCGAGCCTGATGTCCTCAAAACAGGAGGATTAGGATGCACAGTGTGGTCAGTCTTACCAAACAGCAAATTAAAAACACTTCACAGGGCATAAAACATTGAATACGATTTAATATGCGACCGACAATATCTGATCTCTTTCCTCATGCACATAATGTCGCCCCTTTGGAGCATCGCTTCACAGTTTGTTAAATAATCCGGCTTTACTACACATCTTAAAACATGATATATAGCATACAGGTGGAACTAAAAACAATATTTATTAATGAATTATTTATTCCAGCAATTAGATTTACAAGGTGAAACTAATATATGACATAGGTCTCATAACATGCAAGTCAAGATATTTCAAGCCTTCTCTTGGTTTTAATTTTGGTGATTTTGGCTTATAGCTTATTCAAACCTCAAATTGAAAATCTCAGAAACATTGGGGGTTCTCCAAAACTGCCAGCCCTGATCATCAATATAATAAGAAATAGAGGCTCGACGTAACTCACTTTGCAAGAAATGAGTTTACCGTATTTTCTGGACAATAGGGCGCACCGGAGTATAAGGTGTACTGCAGATGAGCGGGTCTATTCATTGTTCTTTTTAAATACAAAAGGTGCACCGGATTATAAGGCGCATTAAAGGAGTCATATTATGATTTTTTTTCTAAATTGAAAACATCCACTGTAATGATATCAAGTACAAGAGCGTATCTAGTCGATATTACTATGATTACATATATATTTTTTATTGTCACAACACTTTTTTTGCTTCTTTAAACATTTATATTATGTTTATAAGGTCAGGAAATATGTCCCTGGACACATGCGGACTTTGAATATGACCAATGTATGATCCTGTAACTACATGGTATCGGATCGATACCTAAATGTGTGGTATCATCCCAAACTAATGTAAAGTATCCAAACAACAGAAGAATAAGTGATTATTACATTTTGACAGAAGTGTAGATAGAACATGTTAAAACAGAAAATAACCAGATATTAACAGTAAATTAACAAGTAGATTAATAATAAATGTTTACGGCTTGTCCCTCATAATGTTGACAAAATAATAGAATGATATGTGACACAATATGTTACTGCATATGTCAGCAGACAAATTAAGCCATACTTGCCAACCCTCCCGTTTTTAGCGGGAGAATCCCGTTATTCAGCGCCTCTCCCGACAACCTCCCGGCAGAGATTTTCTCCCGACAAACTCCCGGTATTCAGCCGGAGCTGGAGGCCACGCCCCCTCCAGCTCAATGCGGACCTGAGACGGAGTGGGGACAGCCTATTCTCACGTCCGCTTTCCCACGATATAAATACGCTTGCAAGTTCCAAAACGAATGGATCAAGAATTTCAGTTCATCCAGGACAGTTCGAAGGGGAAGGTGTATGTTGCCTGTAAATATGTAGAACAGACTTCTCCATTGAACACGGTGGCCGAAATTATTTCTCAGTCATGAACAGAGAAGTTAAACAGGACAATACTGCCCTCTAATGGATAGATAATTCAAGTATTTCTTTTATGTAAATAAAATAAATATATATATATAGCTAGAATTCACTGAAAGTCAAGTATTTCATACATGTATATATATATACATATATATATATATATATATATATATATATATATATATATATATATATATATATATATATATATATATATATATATATGAAATATATATGAAATATATATGAAATACTCGAGTTGGTGAATTCTAGCGGTAAATAACCACGCCCCCAACCACAAGTATGTGGCAAGTATGAATTAAGCGCATTTGTTTGCTTACTTACTACTAAAAGACAAGTTGCCTAGTATGTTCCCTATTTTATTTAAGCACTAAATTGTTCTTGGATTGCAATAAGAAACATACGCTATATTGCCAAAAGTATTTGGCCACCTGCCTTTACTCACATATGAACTTGAAGTGCCATCCCATGGAATTGTCCAACATGTTTTGGTATCCCGGAGCATTCAAAGTTCCTTTCACTGGAACTAAGGGGCCAAGCCCAACTCCTGAAAAACCAACCCCACACCATAATTCCTCCTCCACCAAATTTCACACTCGGCACAATGCAGTCCGAAATGTAGAGTTCTCCTTGCAATCTCCAAACCCAGACTTGTCCATTAAAATTCCAGATGGAAAAGCGTTATTCATCAGTCCAGAGAAGGCGTCTCCACTGCTCTAGAGTCCAGTGGCGACATGCTTTACACCACTGCATCCGAAGCTTTGCATTGGACTTGGTGATGTATGGCTTAGATGCAGCTGCACGGCCATGGAAACCCATTCCATGAAGTTCTCTGCGTACTGTACGTGGGCTAATCGGAAGGTCACATGAAGTGTGGAGCTCTGTAGCAACTGACTGTGCAGAAAGTCTTTGCACTATGCGCTTCAGCATCCGCCGACCCCTCTCTGTCATTTTACATGGCCTACCACTTGGTGGCTGACTTGCTGTTGTTCCCAAACTCTTCACTTTTCTTATAATAGAACCTTTATTTAACCAGATAAGAAAACCCATTGAGATCAAGATCTCTTTCACAAGGGTGACCTGGCCAAGAGGTCAAGAGCATAATAAAGTTGACTTTGGAATATTTCGGAGCGAGGACATTTCACGACTGGATTTGTAGCATGGTGGCACAGGGGTTAGTGCATGTGCCTCACAATACGAAGGTCCTGAGTAGTCCTGAGTTCAATCCCGGGCTCGGGATCTTTCTGTGTGGAGTTTGCATGTTCTCCCCCGTGACTGCGTACTCCGGCTTCCTCCCACCTCCAAAGACATGCACCTGGGGATAGGTTGATTGGCAACACTAAATTGGCCCTGGTGTGTGAATGTGAGTGTGTTGTCTCTGTTGTCTGTGTTGGCCCTGTGATGAGGTGGCGTCTTGTCCAGGGCGTACCCCGCTTTCCGCCCGAATGCAGCTGAGATAGGCTCCAGCACCACCCGCGACCCCAAAAAAGGGACATGCGGTAGAAAATGGATGGATGGATGGATGGATTTGTTGCACAGGTGGCATCCTGTGACAGTTCCATGCTGGAAATCACTGAGAGCGGCCCATTCTTTCACAAATGTTTGTAGAAACAGTCTCCATGCCTGAGTGCTTGATTTTATACACCGGGCCAATTGATTAGGACACCTGATTCCCATCATTTGGATGGGCGGTCAAATACTTTTGGCAATGTAGTAGGTATCAAAATACATTTCGGTACAGGGACAACCCTAGTCTGCATTTTACATTGTTTTTTTTTTTGCATCGCCAATGTCAAAAATTGCACACAGAAGCAGAAATTCCTATGTTGAAAAAAAAAAAAAAAGAACCACTAGCCTCCTTTCTATTGGACAAGTGCCACACATACTGTAGTAGTACCATTTTATGTTCCTCCGTAAAGTGACCCACATATGTATCATTAACAGCGAACGGAGCACTCTCAGCCTTTCCATTTCTTTAAAACACTACTTGCACTCTCAACCCTCATCAACATCACCATATATACGTGCATACATTAAAATCGGTGCCTTGCAGGGGGGGCGTGGGGGGTTTCAAGGTGACATATTACATTTAAAAGATATTATTAGCTGTAAACAAAGCACATTTAATTGTGGTGAGTGGGGTGGTCTGTAATGTATTATTTGACAAGACTACAGCAGCAATAACCACAAATATTTATGAACAGGCTAACTGTGTTATACAGCAATGGCTGCCTATAAAATACCAGTACAGTGCTGGACAAGTGTATGTAAGTAACAGCCGGGGCCTTGAGGGGAGAAGGGGCCCGGAAGGGGTGCTTATCCTATCAGGGCTTGTGCTCTAACCAGGCGTGCGACTTGGACTCGGACCGGCAGTCACGGCCACAGGTTAAGCGACCGATTCCGATGCATCGCCGGGGGCCGAATAAGCACATGCGGACCCTGCAAATAAGCCTATCTGACACGATGCATTGCCTTTTTGAACCCTAATCTTCCAAGGCTCGTTCCTGTGGGATTGGAATTGGTGTTTGCTTGTTTGCTCCTTGCGCTTTCGCTCACGACAAGGCATGGATAAATAATGATGTTGGCAGAGAATAGGCAGCTCGAAGTTTTTGGAGAATGTGTCAACAAACAAATGTATGACATGCAAAGCAGAGTGATTGCCGGGTGCTGGGTAAATATTTGGACCTGTTACAGCGAGAGAGCATTCATATTTTACTCTGGGAGGTCATCGGATTTGACTTCCACGAAAAAACAAAAAAAACAAAACAAGAATGGAGTTAGGCCAGGGGTGTCAAACTCGTTTTAGATCGGGGCCCACACGGAGAAAAATGTACTCCCAAGTGGGCCGGACTGGTAAAATCACGGCACGATAACTTAAAAATAAAGACAAAAATAATAGAACACGCGCATTCTGAAAATGTACACATTTTTACACTTACATGTTGCGGTTAATAGTATTCTATAGAGATGTCCGTTAATGGCCTTTTTGCCGATATTCCGATTTTGTCCAACTCTTGATTACCGATTCCGATATCAACCGATATATACAGTCGTGGAATTAACACATTATTATGCCTCATTTTGTTGTGATGCCCCGCTGGATGCATTAAACAATGTAACAAGGTTTTCCAAAATAAATCAACTCAAGTTATGGAAAAAATGCCAACATGGCACTGCCATATTTATTATTGAAGTCACAAAGTGCATTATTTTTTGAACATGCCTCAAAACAGCAGCTTGGAATTTGGGACATGCTCTCCCTGAGAGAGCATGAGGAGGTTGAGGTGGGCGGAGTTGGGGGACGGGGGTATATATTGTAGAGTCCCGGAATAGTTAGTGCTGCAAGGGGTTCTGGGTATTTGTTCTGTTGTGTTTATGTTGTGTTACGGTGCGGATGTTCTCCCGAAATGTGTTTGTCATTCTTGTTCGGTGTGGGTTCACAGTGTGGCGCATATTTGTAACAGTGTTAAAGTTGTTTATACGGTCACCCTCAGTGTGACCTGTATGGCTGTTGACCAAGTATGACTTGCATTCACTTGTGTGTATGTGATTGGGCCGGCACGCAGAGGCAGTGCCTTTAAGGTTCATTGGCGCTCTGTACTTCTCCCTATGTCCGTGTACCACTCCGTACAGTGGTGTTTTAAAAAGTCATAAATTGTACTTTTTTAAACCGATACCGATAATTTCCGATTTTATATTTTAAAGCATTTATCGGCCGATAATATTGGCAGTCCGATATTATCAGACATCTCTAGTATTCTATCTTTATGTCGTTAATGACATTTTCTGAATAAATGATGTGATAATGTTCATCATCGGTGTTAATTTTCAAACTATCAAGATAAATTACAGTATGCTATTTATGTAGTCCAGTGTTTTTCAACCACTGTGCCGCGGGGAGTGTGCCGTGAGATACAGTCTGGTGTGCTGTGTATCTAATTTCACCTATTTGGGTTAAAAATATTTTTTGCAAACCATTAATTATAGTCTGCAAATGATGTGTTGTTGTTGAGTGTCGGTGCTGTCTAGAGCTCGGCAGAGTAACCGTGTAATACTCTTCCATATCAGTAGGTGGCAGCAGGTGGCCAATTGCTTTGTAGATGTCGGAGACAGCAAGAGGCAGTGTGCAGGTAAAAAGGTGTCTAATGCTTAAACCAAAAAGAAACAAAAGAGTGCCTCTAAGAAAAAAGCATTGAAGCTTAGGGAAGGCTATGCAGAACAAAACTAAAACTGAACTGACTACAACGGAAACAAAAACAGAATGCTGGACGACAGCAAAGACTTACTGTGGAGCATAGACGGCGTCCACAATGTATATCCGAACATGACATGACAATCAACAATGTCCCCAAAAAGAAGGATAAAAACAACTGAAATATTCTTGATTGCTAAAACAAAGTAGATGCGGGAAATATCGCTCAAAGGAAGACATGAAACTGCTACAGGAATATACCAAAAAAAGAGAAAAAGCCAACAAATTAGGAGCGCAACACAATAACTAAAACACTACACACAGGAGAACAGCAAAAAATTCAAAAAAGTCACGGCCTGATGTGACAGGTGGTGACAGTGCACCTACTTTGAGACAAGAGCTATAGTGATGCATGCTTGGTTATGGTTTAAAGTCATATCCAACAATTGCGACAACGACTTTTTACTGTCGTTTTTTAATGATTTCTGCTGATGGTGTGCCTCCGGATTTTTTCATCGCAAAATATTTGCCTCTGCTCAAAAAGGTTGAAAAACACTGATTTAGTTTGATATTTTTTCTCGACTGAGTACTAACATCATGTGGTTTATTTTGTAGCATCATCTACAAAAATACAAATAATTGCTATTGCGACATCCACTGGACACATTTGGAACAGCTGTTTATTTAATTCAAAAATTACAGGTTAATGTTTAGACTTAGCAAACTTATCCCGCGGCCGGATAATAATAATAATAATAATAATATTAATAATAGATTGTATTTGTAAAAAGCACTTTATATTGAGTAAACAATCTCAAAGTGCTACAGTGTATTAAAAAAAATAAAAATAAAAGAAATAAAAAAAGATGATAAAAAAATAAATAAAAATAAAAACTAGAACAGCCAAATAGCTATAGCTAGTATGCACATATCTAAAAAAAAAGCCTTTAAGCCTTCTTTTAAAAAGCATCCACAGTCTGTGGTGCCCTCAGGTGGTCAGGGAGAGCGTTCCACAGACTGGGAGCGGCGGAGCAGAAAGTCCGGTCTCCCATTGAGTATAAAACCTGTTGGCGGGCCTGATCCGGCCTCGGGCCGTACATTTGACACCACTGAGTTAGGCCTTTAGGTGAAGACATGTGTCATTTTGGTTTATTTCAAAATTGTACGACCTGTTATTCTTTTCCTGTCCACATTCAGACTTATGATCCAAAAAACAAGTGCTAAACAGCAAGTGCAAACTATAACATTGTGGATTTACTGAAGGTTAGCGCGTACCAGGGTTGAACGGTATACCGCTATTAGTATAGTACCACGATACTAATGAATCATATTCGGTACTATACCGCCTCTAAAAAGTACTGGTCCCCCACCCGTCGTCACGTCGTGTCATGCAGAGGAGCATGTTCGCACAGCGCACAATCACGGAGTACTTAAAAGCAGACAATGTGTGTAGACAGAAAAAGGAGAACGGACGAATATTGGCTTATTAACTATAGATGAAGGTAAAGTTATAACACTGAAATATATATAATGCTTAGCATGAGGTATTTGGATCTGAGTAAATCAGCCCTGTGGGTGCTATTGAGGTGCGGTGATCTACTAAGACTGTTTGTGTACAATTGATAACAAGTGCAAAAGTGGTGCAGACCGCCCTATTAAATGCAGATTTGCATGTATACCGACTGTCACCATGGAGACACTCATTTCCTCCACATTCATGGCATCATATGTGGCGTTTTGTGATGTTGTTGACAGTCAGTGCACAAATATATTATGAACCACCTTTTCTTGGCTATATTGAAGCGCGATCTAGACAACAAAACCTACTTTTAGCATGCTGATGGTGCTTCTGGATCATTCCATGCTAAATAGATGTTGCAAGACGTTTTTTTCATATCAGACACATAGTCATTATCTATAATAACCGTTATTATTAGTTACTTGTATGTTGTTTTATTTCTTGTGAAGCAGTCTTTTTTTTTTTGGTTTCACTTTCTATTTGCTTCCATTTGATACTACTTCCTTCCAAGCGCTGACTCCCTCAACTGTTCGTAATTGGCAATCAGAACACATCTGTCCCTGGTTGCCAATCAGATGCATTTTTTGCAGGATTATTTTTGCTTTGTACCTTGAAGCTGGGGTACTTGAATCTTGTGTCACTTGTGTCAAAACTGTAAATCTCGCCCCCACTCTGCACACCTCACTGATAGCCCCCCCCCCCCCCCCCCCCCCCCCCCCCCCCCCCAGTCACCTCCTCTCTGGAAGTGCACAAGAGTTTTACGTGCACACGCATAGGTTGTTGACGGTCAGAAGTTGCATCGGAGTTCATATTTGTTGCAGACTAGCAGGAACACACATCGCCACAGAAAATAATACACACAAAATATCGGAAAATATTTATTCGAGTTTTGGCTTTTCTTTGTTTGTTTTTTTAGATGTACAGCGTCTTTCTTTTCTTCCTCTGATTTTCTCTCTTTTTTTTTTTTTTTCTTACCAATATACTGTAACAACAAGTGCAGGTATTTGCGATATTTCAAGGTGGTCAGCCAATGAGGGGGCTACTTCGTGGTCTCTGCTTTCCCCCTACTTTTTTAAAATCCTGTGATCGAATCTGGAGGGGTTTGTCTTCTGGGGTTTTATTTACTAAAATACTTAAAGGCCTACTGAAATTATTTTTTTTAATTAAATTATACTTGATAATTTTGCGATATTGCGATATTAGTAGAGAACATCGACGATAAAGTTCGCAACTTTTGGTCGCTGATAAAAAAAAGCCTTGCCTGTACCGAAAGTAGCGTGACGTCACAGGTTGAAAGGCTCCTCACATTTCCCCATTGTTTTCAATGCAGCGAGAGCGATTCGGACCGAGAAAGCGACGATTACCCCATTAATTTGAGCGAGGATGAAAGATTTGTGGATGAGGAACGTGAGAGTGAAGGACTATAGTGCAGTGCAGGACGTATCTTTTTTCGCTCTGACTGTAACTTAGGTACAAGGGTTCATTGGATTCCACACTTTCTCCTTTTTCTATTGTGGATCACAGATTTGTATTTTAAACCACCTCGGATACTATATCCTCTTGAAAATGAGAGTCGAGAACGCGAAATGGACATTTACAGTGACTTTTATCTCCACGACAATACATCGGCGAAGCTCTTTAGCTACGGAGCTAACGTGATAGCACATCGGGCTTAAATGCAGATAGAAACAAAATAAATAAACCCCTGACTGGAAGGATAGACAGAAAATCAACAATACTATTAAACCATGGACATGTAACTACACGGTTAATGCTTTCCAGCCTGGCGAAGCTTAACAATGCTGTTGCTAATGACGCCATTGAAGCTAACTTAGCTACGGGACCTCGTCAGAGCTATGATAAAAACATTAGCTATCCACCTACGCCAGCCCTCATCTGCTCATCAACACCCGTGCTCACTTGCGTTCCAGCGATCGACGGAGCGACAATCATAGATGCGGTCGGCGGCCCGGAGACGGAGGAAGTCAAGGTGAGGTTGCCGGCTAGCGCGTCTGCTATCCATCTCAAAGTCCTCCTGGTTGTGTTGCTGTAGTCCGCCGCTAATACACCGATCCCACCTACAACTTTCTTCTTTGCAGTCTTCATTGTTCATTAAACAAATTGCAAAAGATTCACCAACACAGATGTCCAGAATACTGTGGAATTTTGAGATGAAATCAGAGCTTTTTGTATTGGATTCAATGGTGTACCAATACTTCCGGTTCAACGATGGACGTCACGCGCATACGTCATCATATATAGACGTTTTCAACCGGAAGTTTAGCGGGGAATTTAAAATTGCACTTTATAAGTTAACCCGGCCGTTTTGGCATGTGTTGCAATGTTAAGATTTCATCATTGATATATAAACTATCAGACTGCGTGGTCGGTAGTAGTGGGTTTCAGTAGGCCTTTAATTATAAGGCACAGACAGCATGCAGATGTACATTTTTTTCAGAAATGCTTACTGTTACGATATACTGTTGTGAAAGTCTCTCTGTGTGGGGAGGGTTCTCCTGAGGCCGATAGATCTTCTTGAGCCCGGACAGCGGGTTTGAACAAGTCTTTATTGGCATGTACACCAGGGTGCAGGACTTTTCAGTCACGTGTGCTTGCGGTTTCTCGCTCTTTCTGTGTCCCGGGTGTGTGCGCTTATCTCTCAGCCGCCGTTCCCATCCTCATGGCCGCGGCCCCTGCCGATAACGGCGACAGGTGATTAGATAATCAGCCCCAGCTGGGCAATCTACTCACCTGTCAGCTGGGCCATACAAACTCTATTCCCGCAGGAGGCGTGCCGACCACGCCCCCCTCCACAACTGTATTATGCTTATATGCTTTTTAGTTCAAGAATAAAACTTAGGTACCCCAGTTTTAATGTGCTCCATACTTTTCCCCAAGCTTCCTGTGCCTGGTTGCTTTTGTCTTACCCTTACCTGCTGCACTACTTTTGTGTTTTCCCTAATATGGGGGACGGTGTGGCTCAGTTAGTAGAATCAGGAAGAAAAAAAACTAAAGTACTTTATTAATCCTCAGGGGGAAATTAAGCGCGGCTGTGCCACCAATTTGAGGGTTCCAGCTTCGATTCCAGCTTCCGCCATCTTAGTCTTAGTCATCTTAGTCACTGCCGATGTGTGCTTAGGCAAGACACGTCACCCACGATGGCTTAAATGTTGATAATGACTTTCGCTATGTAAAAGTGCTTTGAGTCTCGAGAGAAAAAGTGCTATATAAATATAATTCACTTCACTTCAAAATAGTTTTTACCTGCACTTCACCTGTCTTCTCTGCATTCTGGGGTCCAGACAATCAACACCAAACGCATGTTATAATATTATATTTTACCATTAAAAAAAAAAACATGAAAACTGCAAGCGGACACTAAAACAAATAAATAGAATTTGATCAAATTGACACACAGACGGAATATTCTCTCTCCATCGTCCATCGTCTCCCTTTTCTTATTGCCATTTGTATGCAACTGCCAGTTTGCACGAACATTCCAGATGTGCAAATATAGACGCGAGACAGCGGTGACAGAACAGTTTCAGTCTTGATGAATCAAAGTTAGAGCCCTAAATGATTATACCTGCATCGTCTCCTCCTAATATTGCAGCTTATATCCTGCATATACATACAGTTGTGGTCAAAAGTTTACATACATTTGTAAAGAACATAATCTCATGGCTGTCTTGAGTTTCCAATAATGTCTACAACTCTTATTTGTTTGTGATAGAGTGGAGCAGATACTTGTTGGTCACAAAAAACATTCATGAAGTTTGGTTCTTTTATTAATTTATTATGGGTCTACTGAAAATTTGACCAAATCTGCTGGGTCAAAAGAATAGAATAGAATAGAATAGAATAGAATAGAATGGACTTTATTGTCATTATATTTGCATATAACAAGATTAAGGACTCTAACTTAAGGCGCGGTAGTGGGAACAAAAATGGGGTAAAAATAAATTACACAAGAGGTAATAAAGAAAAAAACTAACAATTGAAATAAACAGACTACTATCCAATAAAAATAATAAGCAATCATGTACAATATACACAACACTGTAGAAATACAAAATATTGTACAATATACAGAACAAGACAAGAGTACCGGAGTAATGAATACATACGGCAATGTTAATATTTGGTTACATGTCCCTTGGCAAGTTTCACTGCAATAAGGCACTTTTGGTAGCCATCCACAAGCTTCTGGTTGAATTTTTGACCACTCCTCTTGACAAAATTGGTGCAGGTCAGCCAAATTTGTTGGTTTTCTGACATGGACTTGTTTCTTCAGCATTGTCCACATGTTTAAGTCAGGACTTTGGAAAGGCCATTAAAAAACCTTAATTCTAAGCTGATTTAGCCATTCCTTTACCACTTTTGATGTGTGTTTGGGGTCATTGTCCTGTTGGAACACCCAACTGCGCCCAAGACCCAACCTCCGGGCTGATGATTTTAGGTTGTCCTAACGAATTTGGAGGTAATCCTCCTTTTTCATTGTCCCATTTACTCTCTGTAAAGCACCAGTTTCATCGGCAGCAAAACAGGCCCAGAGCATAATACTACCACCACCATGCTTGACGGTAGGGTTGGTGTTCCTGGGATTAAAGGCCTCACCTTTTCTCCTCCAAACATATTGCTGGGTATTGTGGCCAAACAGCTGCATTTTTGTTTCATCTGACATCACATGAACAAAGATAAGACCTTCTGGAGGAAAGTTCTGTGGTCAGATGAAACAAAAACAATAATATGTAAACTTTTGACCGTTTAAGACAGGGGTGTCCAAAGTGCGGCCCGGGGGCCATTTGCGGCCAGCAGCTAATTGTTTACCGGCCCGCCACACATTCTGCAAAAATTGTAAAAGTGATAATATTGCAAAATTTTAAAAAAACATTTAAAAAAAGTGGAATGAGGTGAAATCTAACAAGAAAAAGTTGCAATTTGGCACAAAGCAAGTTTTTTTTCTTTTGTCTTTGTTTATTTTTCTTTTTTTTTGCCATTGCTAAAAAAAAAAAAAAGACTAAAAATCTATGTTATAATGAATTATTACTTAAAAAATATCACTTTAAAATGTTTTACGTGGAAAAAATATGTATATATTTATTATCATTTATATTGTGTGGTTGCCATAAAAAAACATCAAAGTTTTATTTGACAAAAGAGCATAACACAAACAAAATAATAGTTCAAACGTAAAATCGACAGATATATCTGAAATTGATCTCGTAATTAAAGTGTTAAAAGTAAAAAAAAAACTAATACAAATGTATCACTTTATGAGTGGGGGACCTTTTGAATCCCAAATATATTTAGTAGGATTTTATTGAACTTTTCACTGTGATTACTCAAAAATATTAAAGAATTAAAATCTATGGTGTCCTGCATTATTGATCTTTTAAGGCTCTAATAACTAAATACTGCATATTTCAGTTTTACTATAAAAAACAAAGTTGTCTTTGACAGAAAACCTTTTTTTTTTTTTTACTTTATATCAACCTCAAGTTGATATAGAGATTTACTGTAAGTGTTAAATAAAAAATAATAATAATTTCACTTATTTTTAACAGTTTAATGACTGAGACCCTTTATAGTCCCCGGGAGCCCTAAAGGTTAAAAAAAAAAAAAATCCATATGTTTTGTTAAGAAACATATCAAAATGGCCCCCGCATGCTTAAATTTTTCCGTGTGCGGCCCTCAGTGGAAAATGTTTGGACGAGCATAGATTTTTGCATATGCTATCAAGTTTGCACATGTTTTAATACACTCAAACCTTTACTAGATCAGGCCCTAAGTCAGTATAAGCATTTACTCATTTACACTCAAAACAATTGAAGAGATAGAAGAAGACACAATGACTTTTTGTTGCCTCATCGATTTCTTGTTCCTTTGCAAAAATCGAACCTTATTACAATAGAGGTGATTTGAAACTCCCTTCTCATTAAAGGCTGAAACTCTATTCGACTACCGAAGATGAATTTCACATTGACCTTTTTCATTGAACAACAGCAACAGCAACGCTCGTGAAGGCCACAGGGGCTCATTAGGTCAGTTTGGCTAAATCCTCGCCGACAGCCATATCGGCAAGTTATCATCCAGCCGGTTGGAGAACGAGAACATCCATTATCTGATGTGAGACATCTCAGTTGTTTTCGAAGATGTGAGTTTAATGCGTGCTGTGTTTTTCTTGATCTATGAAAGAAAGAAAGTGGTAAAAGTTCTTCATAATAGCAGCGAAATACATCTAACCTTGGACTTGTTAAGCACCGAACACGGGCTTGATCTCTCCCACGCAGTACCAACACAAATAGAAGTATATCATGGGCACCTTTTTACACAATGCAACAACCCTAACAAGCAAGTAAATCGCTTGTTTCTGTGCGATTCAAACACAATAGGGATCTTTGTACTCTATTTCTGTAATGGCAATGTGGTCCGAGCATATCTACACAGTGCCTTGCTGTATATATGACGCCTTTCTTGGATCGTAATTCCAATCCAACAGGGTGAATCCGTTTCTGGGAGTGCGTGCCCACGCGTACTGGGGATAAAGCAGAAAATGTGTTCCTGGAAAACTGGGGCATCTGGTTTTTTTTATTTTTTCCTGCTGAAGTTACTTCTTTTTGTATTTGACGGTCGACAGGGAATCCGAAGTGTTACTACAGTTTTTTCTTTTGACTTTGGGAAAAAAATGGAGTGATGATACATCCTGTTAATATTGGTGCAAGCTAATTATTTATTTTTGATACATAAACTCAGATTATGTTGAGCTAGGTAACGGTATGCCATAGGGCTGGGCGATATGGCCTTTTATTAATATCTCAATATTTTTTAGGCCATGTCACGATACACGATATATATCTCGATATTGTCATGTCCGTGTGATCATGTTTTGTTTTGGTTATGTTCGGTTTGGTTTTTGGACTCCTTGTGCACTCTTGTTTGTTTTGTCACCATAGCGACCATCAGTTTCACCTGTTTCACGTTTTGCACTCGCGCACCTGTTGTCAATCATGTACACTACCGTTCAAAAGTCTGGGGTCACCCAAACAATTTTGTGGAATAGCCTTCATTTCTAAGAACAAGAATAGACTGTGGAGTTTCAGATGAAAGTTCTCTTTTTCTGGCCATTTTGAGCGTTTAATTGACCCCACAAATGTGATGCTCCAGAAACTCAATCTGCTCAAAGGAAAGTCAGTTTTGTAGCTTCTGTAACGAGCTAAACTGTTTTCAGATGTGTGAACATGATTGCAGAAGGTTTTTCTAATCATCAATTAGCCTTCTGAGCCAATGAGCAAACACATTGTACCATTAGAACACTGGAGTGATAGTTGCTGGAAATGGGCCTCTATACACCTATGTAGATAATGCACCAAAAACCAGACATTTGCAGCTAGAATAGTCATTTACCACATTAGCAATGTATAGAGTGTATTTCTTTAAAGTTAAGACTAGTTTAAAGTTATCTTCATTGAAAATAAGGACATTTCAATGTGACCCCAAACTTTTGAACGGTAGTGTATGTATTATTTAAGTCCATTGTTGCCAGGAAGTCAGCCTGGTGACATTAACTCTGTTTTGCTTCTGACCCCCATGCTACTTCTGTACCTCCATGCTACCTTTGAAATCTATGCCATAGTTCCCTGCGTTCGAAGTAAGTTTTTGTTTATTGTTCATAGTCTTTTGCCCAAGTGCTAGTTTTTGTTTCATTAGTCAAGTTTGTTCTCTGCCTTTGTGCGCGCCTTTTGATTTGTACCCTTTAGTTTGTATTTTGTAGTTAGTGTTAAAATAAAAGATGTCCTTACCCTCATGCCATGTCCAAGTTCTCTTGCATCTCGGGAAAACAAACACGCCATAGTCCACGTCTTGACAGATATCTTGCCCTAGCCCCGAATTAACACTTGATGCATATAATCACAGCAGTATGATGATTCTATGTGTCTACATTAAAACATTATTGTTCATACTGAATTAATATATGCTCATTTTACATTTAAATTTAAAAAAAAAAAATTCATGCAGAGAGGGAAATCACAACGAAGTCAATTTACCAAAACTGTATTTATTAAACAATTACTAAGCAGTGGCGCAAACATTAATGTAATTTCAAAACAAAAAGTGCAAGATTCTCAGACATTTTAAAATGAGTGCACTTGTGTGTATGATGTCACTAAGATGACATATGAAAACAACACTAAATTAAAGTGCACTTTTTGTACAGAACGCCACTACAATATTTTAAAACAAATAAAGTGCACTTTTGTGCATGATGTCACACAAGATATTTCAATAACTGTAAAAATAAAAATTAGCTGCATACTAGGAAATCAAATAGTGTATGTCCTTCGCTATGCGGTAGGTTACTGCGGACGTTATCCCCTTCTGTTTTTGACTATTTTTTTCATACGGTGTTGATGTGGAAATGGAAGACGCCAGGCTCGGCATTTTGTTGGGTGTGGCACCGGCCGGAGATGTTGACATGCGGAGTTTCAAGCACTCTTCACTCTCTAGCGGGTGACTTTTCAAAGGATGCTATAAATGTGTAGTGCTGCTACTTTTGCCGCATACTTGACATATTACGGTTGTCTGTTCAACATCTTCCCGCTTGAAGCCAAACCACCGCCAGACGATGTACACCGTGCTTTTTTTCTTTGGAATGAATTATTCCTCCATTTGTTACCAGATTTGCGCCTTCTCTCTCTCGTATGACCACTCGCACCGCTCCGCTTGCACCACCTGCCACAGCTAACTTTACCCATGCCACTGTCTCTCTGCTCGCCGAGGGCGTATGACGTTGCACGCGCGACACTATGTGACGTATGTAAGAAGGTGCGCTTGTTTTATCTCTCTGTGCGAAGGAGAGACAAGAAAGAGTGAGAAAAGCCTGTAGTCAAACTGATATGGTTAATATTTTGAGCAAAAAATAAATCTAAAAAGAACCGCCATTTCCAGACTTCCCTGCTCGTCCGTAGACACCATAACCTGTTTTCTCTTGCTTTTTTAGCATTTCCTCAAGCATCTTGAAAATAACATCAGTAGAAGAAGACACAACATAGAATACTAGCGGTTTACCTTCTTTTTCTCTCGTTTTTAATTGCCATTTCCAGACTTCCCTGCTCTTCCGTAGACACCGTAGCCTGTTTCCTCTTGCTTTTTTAGCATTTCCTCAAGCATCTTGAAAATAACATCAGTAGAAGAAGACACAACATAGAATACTAGCGGTTTACCTTCTTTTTCTCTCATTTTTAATTGCCATTTCCAGACTTCCCTGCTCTTCCGTAGACACCGTAGCCTGTTTCCTCTTGCTTTTTTAGCATTTCCTCAAGCATCTTGAAAAAAACATCAGTAGAAGAGGACGCAAAATAGAATACTAGCGGCTTACCTTCTTTTTCTCTCGTTTTTAATTGCCGGGTCTGCTTTACCACAGGTTCTGACTTAATATGTCTCCCTAGAGAGTGCTTCTGACATACGGGATCACATTTGGCTTGAGTATTTTGGATTTTTTCCATTCAAACTACGAACAAAACTGTTCTTCCAAGTCAGAATCATGTAAATGTTTGCTGCAAAGTACACTCCTCTCACTTGGTCCGTCCCATTTTGGGACTGCAGAGGTCTATACTTTCATCATATTCCCATCACTTGGAAATATACGCAGGCCGACTGTTACGTGTACAGGGGAAGGAGACGACACAGACAATAGGAACGTTGTTTAACTCTATGTTTAATTATTATATACACACAATATACTTTGTATATAATAATCATAAATGAAGTGTGTGAAATAATCCAAATAGGTGTATCGTGTGCGACTATGTGTGTGAATTAACTGGTGTGTGTTACCGGGAGTGTTGAGCGAGAGGCGTAAGTCCAAGAGGGGCAGGGCTGGCTCAGAGGTCCGTGAGCAGACGTGATGTCGAGGGGAGTTTGTGTCCAGGCGGGAGGTCGAGATCCAAGATGCAGCCAGGGAACCAAAGGGAACGCGGGGAGACGAGACACACCGCTCGTGACGTGGGAACGAAGGCAGGCTGCAGATAGGCGACAAGGAGGACACGAGACAATAAACACGACGGGGAAGAAAACACAGAGGGCAAAAAGTGCGATTTGAGCTTGACGTATCGGCTTACTGTACTGAACAGGAAACTACGTTCTGGCACGGAACGCAGGTCTGCACTGGCTTAAGAAGTCCAGGACGCTCATCAACGACAGGTGTGATGAGTGTTGCTTGATTGCAGCTGTGCACCGGCGCAACTTCTGCAGGAGTGGCGCGCGCAGGCGCGCTCTTGGAGGTGCGCTCTTGGAGGTGCGCTCTTGGAGGTGCGCTCTTGGAGGTGCGCTCTTGGAGGTGCGCTCTTGGAGGTGCAATCAGCAGAGCGCACAGACTAGTGCGCATTGTAATGCGCCCGGGCTGTGACACGGAACACTTCCTTAGTTGTAATGCTACACCTGCAACAATGCATCTGGCAGCCATATTTGCTCATCCCTTCAAATTGTATGTGAAAATAACTTGATTAATGATGAGGATGCTACCAAAACACATATTGTGCAATATGAAATGACCTCCAGTCTTATGTGGGTGATGTCAGCATGATGAGGCAGCCCGCCCACAATTTGGAGCTAAAAGTGGGCATTCCACAATTGCTTAAACTCATCAGAAAACAAGCCTTAATTCATTACTGTGTTTATTTTGGGTGGGGCTTTCACATGCATACAGTACATGGATGAAGTGCTGGCTGTCCAGAGTCGGGACCCGGGGTGGACCGCTCGCCTGTGCATCGGTTGGGGACATCTCTGCGCTGCTGACCCGTCTCCGCCCGGGATGGTCTCCGGCTGGCCCCACTATGGACTGGACTCTCACTATTATGTTAGATCCGCTATGGACTGGACTCTCACAATATTATGCTAGACCCACTCGACGTCCATTGCATCCGGTCTCCCCTACAGGGGGGGTCACCCACATCTGCGGTCCTCTCCAAGGTTTCTCATAGTCATTCTCAATGACATCCCACTGGGTTGTGAGTTTTTCCTTGCCCTTATGTGGGATCTCAACCAAGGATGTCGTTGTGGCTTGTGCAGCCCTTTGAGACACTTGTGATTTAGGGCTATATAAATAAACATTGATTGATTGATTGATATTTGAGGTCCACAACTATCTTGACTAAATAAGTGCAATTTTTTGGCAGCATTACAGGAGTTATAATCTGTACCGTGTAGGAAATCAGCACGCCTTTGTACCGTTACTCCTCTAGCAACTATTCTTGAATTTTAGTAATTGCCTTACAAAATGTCCCTCCTCTTCACTCTGCTTGTAGGAGAAGAGGCGCTGACGATGTACCTGGCCAAAAACAAGCTGGACAGGAAGCTCGCCAATGCCACTCAAAATGTGGAAGCCCTCCACCAGCTGGCCTCCTCCTACTTCATTGACCGCGATGGCACCATGAGGAAGTTGCACGAGATCCAGATCTCCACCAATGCTATCAAGGTTAGTGTGTTTTTTTGCATGTCCAAAAAAGAGGCACCCAAAATTAATATATTTGGTAAGGTTTATTGTTTATATTTTTGTTTTTAAAACTCTTTTGCCAGAAACCTCATCTTCTGTTCACTGCAAAAACTGACATTTAAGTAAGATTAAATATCTCAAATAAGGGTGATATTTGATTATTTTCTGTCTGATAAGATAATTCTTCTCACTAAGCAGGTTTTATGTTAGAGTGTTTTACTTGTTTTAAGGGTTTTGGTCCTAAATGATCTCAGTAAGATATTACAGCTTGTTGCTGAGATTTTATGACCTATATTGAGTAAACATGCTTGACACTAGAATATCAACTGATGCAAAGCTGTGTCATCAACACTCACAAGTATAAAATTACTTTTTTAAAGTAATAATTTCTTACTTCAAGCATGAAAAAAAAAAATCATGATGCCGAGCGCATATCATTATGTCAAGATAATGGCACTAGCATTTACTTAATTTAAGAATATTTTTCAACATATTGAGCAAAAAAGGTCTCTTTTTTTTTTCTACCAAGAAAAGTGAACTTGTTATTAGTGAGAATATACTTATTTTAAGGTATTTTTGGGTTCATTGAGGTTAGCAAATTTTACTTGTTTTGGAAAGTCTTGACAAGCCGAATTTTCTTGTTCTATTGGCAGATAATTTTGCTTAGTTCAAATAAAATACCCCTAATTTTTGTATTTTTTTTCTTGTTTTTGAACACTGGCTTTTTGCAGTGTCTTCAAGTCAATGTGTCTATTCATTCAGTCATTTTCCATACCACTAATCCACTTTAGAGTCATGGGTGAGCTGTAGCTCATCCTAGCTGGCTTCAGGAGAGAGGCTGGTTGTCAGTCAATCACAGGGCACATATGGACAAACAACAATTCACACTTATGGACAAAAAAATCCATTAACTGTATTTTTCGGACTATAAGGCACACTTAAAATCCTTTCATTTTCTCAAAAACGTATAACCCGGTGCGCCTACTGTGCGGAATAATTCTGGTTGTGCTTACTGACCTCAAAGCAATTTTATTTGGTACATGGTGTAATGATAAGTGTGACCAGTAGATGGTAGTCACACATAAGACATACGTGCAGACTGCAATATGATGCCAGTAAACAACACCAAAACTTTAAAGGCCTACTGAAACCCACTACTACCGACCACGCAGTCTGATAGTTTATATATCAATGATGAAATCTTAACATTGCAACACATGCCAATACGGCCGGGTTAACTTATAAAGTGCAATTTTAAATTTCCCGGGAAACTTCCGGTTGAAAACGTCTAGGTATGATGACGTTTGCGCGTGACGTCAAGGGTTGAAGCGGAAGTATTCGGACACCATTGTATCCCAATACAAACAGCTCTGTTTTCATCGCAAAATTCCACAGTATTCTGGACATCTGTGTTGGTGAATCTTTTGCAATTTGTTTAATGAACAATGGAGATAGCAAAGAAGAAAGCTGTAGGTGGGATCGGTGTATTAGCGGCGGACTACAGCAACACAACCAGGAGGACTTTGAGATGGATAGCAGACGCGCTAGCCGGCGACCTCACCTTGACTTCCTCCGTCTCTGGGCCGCCGACCGCATCGGTGATCGGGTGAAGTCCTTCGTCGTACCGTTGATCGCTGGAACGCAGGTGAGCACAGGTCGTGATGAGCAGATGAGAGCTGGCGTAAGTGCAGAGCTAATGTTTTTAGCATAGCTCTGTCGAGGTTCCGTAGCTAAGTTAGCTTCAATGGCGTCGTTAGCAACAGCATTGCTAAGCTTCGCCAAGCTGGAAAGCATTAACCGTGTAGTTACATGTCCAGAGTTTGGTAGTATTGTTGATCTTCTGTCTATCCTTCCAGTCAGGGGCTTATTTGTTTTGTTTCTATATGCAGTTAAGCCCGATGCTATCACGTTAGCTCAGTAGCTAAAGTGCTTCACCGATGTATTGTCGTGGAGATAAAAGTCACTGTGAATGTCCATTTCGCGTTCTCGACTCTCATTTTCAAGAGGATATAGTATCCGAGGTGGTTTAAAATACAAATCCGTGATCCACAATAGAAAAAGGACAGAGTGTGGAATCCAATGAACCCTTGTACCTAAGTTACGGTCAGAGCGAAAAAAGATACGTCCTGCACTGCACGCTAGTCCTTCACTTCCACGTTCCTCATCCACAAATCTTTCATCCTCGCTCAAATTAATGGGGTAATCGTCGCTTTCTCGGACCGAATCTCTCTCGCTGCATTGAAAACAATAGGAAAATGTGAGCAGCCCTTCCTCCGGTGACGTCACGCTACTTCCGGTAGGGGCAAGGCTTTTTTTTTATCAGAGACCAAAAGTTGCAAACTTTATCGTCGTTGTTCTCTACTAAATCCTTTCAGCAAAATATGGCAATATCGCGAAATGATCAAGTATGACACATAGAATGGATCTGCTATCCCCGTTTAAATAAAAAAAGTTCATTTCAGTAGGCCTTTAACTTGCTATTTCCTACCAATCTTGCATAGTTGTATTTTTCCAGAAGGCAGGGGGGTAAGCAAGTAACCCACCACAATTCATAACACCCAGCACGAGCCGCCATGTGCCATGAATATAATACATTTTTACAGGTAGTCGGCGAGGAAAGGCATATAATTCAGTGCATGTACCTGTATGTTGAATAAATAATACTACCTAGGGGCACAAAACAACAGGCCGCCTCTCTCTTATGACCTTGCCAGCGTGTACCTATTTTTTTTGTAGTGTGCAAGGCAATACAACAGGGAATTAAAGTTAGAGGGAAAAGAATGTTTCTAGTGGCACTGCACCGGGGCCAACTCTTCTGTGAGGATGTCAGCTGGGTTCACACGTTTGCTCAAAACCGGCGGACCGGCAACAATTACAACATTTATTTGCTATATAATTCCTGCTGATTGCGATGTTAAACCCGTGGCAAAAAAACGAGCGTAAACAACACAGGCTTGAAAGAACGGGGTATCTGAGATAAACACTTTGAACACTCGCCGCTGGAACACTGTTTTATGAAAAACAATCAGCGCTAGGTGGAATTACGTGATCCCCCTACGTGATTTTTTTTTTTTTTTTGTCTGTTGTTTGGCGCCCCGGCTCTTCAAATGACTTTCGTCGTTGTTCTATAGTGCTGCAATCACAGAATTATGTCTGGAGAAGTGGAAGTAGAATGGGCTGCACCGCGGAGAAAATGACATTTGACACATGTCCAAAAGTATGTCCCTGCGTGAATATAAATCAATCAGAAACTTCCATTTGTCAATAGCGAGTACAATTTTTGATAACAATGTTAGCATTTTGATCGTCAGCACAGAAAGTCATTTGGGGGAAATAAAGTCAATATACAATATACAAGTGACGCACAGTACTTAGTACGACATTCTTACATATGTGTAAGTTATGTGAAGACTTATTGAATGTGTCTCATTATCACATTGATGGTTTGGCTTTTCTGCCTTATACAGTAGTGGTCAAAAGTTTACATACACTTGTAAAGAACATAAAGTCATGGCTGTCTTGAGTTTCCAATAATTTGTACAACTCTTATTTTTTTGTGATTGGAGCACATACTGGTTTGTCAAAAAAAAAACATTCATGAAGTTTGGTTTTTTTATGAATTTATTATGGGTCTACTGAAAATGTGACCAAACCTGCTGGGTCAAAAGTATACATACATCAATGTTAATATTTGGGTTCACTGCAATAAGGTGCTTTTGGTAGCCATCCACAAGCTTCTGGCAAGCTTCTGGTTAAATTTTTGACCACTCCTCTTGACAAAATTGGCGCTGTTCAGCTAATATGGTTGGTTTTCTGACATGGACTTGTTTCTTCAGCATTGTCCACACGTTTAAGTCAGGACTTTGGGAAAACCATTCTAAAACCTTAATTGTAGCCTGATGTAGCCATTCCTTTACCAATTTTGACGTGTGTTTGGGGTCATTGTCCTGTTGGAACCATACTTGCAACCTTGAGACCTCCAAATTCGGGAGATTTGGGGGGACTTGGTCGGGGGTGGGGGGAGGGGGTGGTTGGGGGCGGGGGGCGTGGTTGGGGGCGTGGTTATTTTCAGCTAGAATTCACCAACTCGAGTATTTCATATATATTTCATATATATATATATATATATATATATATATATATATATATATATATATATATATATATATATATATATATATATATATATATATATATATATATATATATATGTATGAAATACTTGACTTTCAGTGAATTCTATATATATATATATATATATATATTTATTTTATTTACATAGAAAAACAAAAAAAAATACTTGAATTTTAGTGTTCCGTTGGCTAGCCATTAGATGGCAGTATTGTCCTGTTTAACTTCTCCATTCATGATGAGTGTATCATTTCGGCCGCCATGTCTGTAATTTCCTCGTTCTTCAGCTTCGTCTCCTTGTTGTGTGCGCAGTTGTGCACTCTATAAAAGCCCTAGATATTATGACATCTTTGGGCAGGCAAGCTGTTTTTATTCTGGGAAAGCGGACGTGAGAACAGGCTGTCCCCACTCAGTTTCAGGTCCGCATTGAGCTGGAGGGGGCGTGGCCTCCAGCTCCGGCTGTTTGTCGGGAGAAAATCTCTGCCGGGAGGTTGTCGGGAGAGGCGCTGAATACCGGGATTCTCCCGCTAAAAACGGGAGGGTTGGCAAGTATGATATATATATATATATACATATATATATATATATATATATATATATATATATATATATATATATATATATATATATATATATATATATATATATATATATATATATATATATATATATATATATGTATATATATATATATATATGTATTTTATTATATACGTATAGACATATAAATAAAATAAATACTTGAATTTCAGTGTTCATTTATTTACACATATACACACATAACACTCCTCTCTACTCATTGTTGTATTTGAAAGTGCAATGCTTTGCAGCCAGTAGCACAGTCTTTGAAGGAGCATAGGTATGGGCAGTGTAATATTCTGGGTTGGAGTCAATAACCAGGCAAGGTGACGAAGTTATGTCTCTTTACTTCATACTTCAGAACCGACTCCCACACTTGCCGTCAGGGTGCGCAATACAACGTAAACCGTTGGCCAACCAAAAAGTAACCACAGAACACTATTCTGTGGTTACTTTTCGGTTGGCCAAGTGGACGTGACGAGAGGCTGTCCTCATTTAGGTCCGCACGGACCTGGAGGGGGCGTGCCTTAAGTCCGGCTGGAAATCGGGAGAATGGTTGTCCCGGGAGATTTTCGGGAGAGGCACTGAAATTCGGGAGTTTCACTGAAAATTTGGGAGGGTTGGCAAGTATGGTTGGAACACCCAACTGCGCCCAAGACCCAGCCTCCGGGCTGATGATTTTAGGTTGTCCTGGAGAATTTGGAGGTAATCCTCTGTGGAAGTCGCTTCCTAGCGGTCCCACTGACAGACACTTCACAGGATCCAAGCTTGCAGGTTTTAACAAAGTTTTAATGCTCATATGTTTTATCAACAAAGTTTTCTCCAGACTTTTCAGTCTCACCAATCCTTCCTCCTCTCTGCTCCCGGCCGCCCACTGTTAAAGACAACAGATGATTAGATTAACACGTACCACCTGTGAAACCTAATCACCTGCCAGCTGTGTCTCGCCATCAGCAAATGCCGATGGCGCTCGTCCTCAGTACCATGGACAGCGGCTGTGACTTTTCCTCCTGCAAGCACTGTTGACTACACCTCTCCCCACATCCTCCTTTTTCATTGTCCCATTTACTCTCTGTAAAGCACCAGTTCCATTGGCAGCAAAACAGGCCCATAGCATAATACTACCACTACTATGATTGACGGTAGGAATGGTGTTCCTGGGATTAAAGGCCTCACCTTTTCTCCTCCAAACATATTGCTGGATATTGTGGCCAAACAGCTCAATTTTTGTTTCATCTGACATCACATGGACAAAGATATGACCTTCTGGAGGAAAATTCTGTGGTAAGATGAAACAAAAATTGAGCTGTTTGGCCACAATACCCAACAATATGTTTGTAGGAGAAAAGGTGAGGCCTTTAATCCCAGGAACACCACAACAAGTATGTGCTCCAATCACTCTATCAAAAAAAATAAGAGTTGTAGAAATTATTGGAAACTCAAGACAGCCATCACATTATGTTCTTTACAAGTGTATGTAAACTTTTGACCACAACTGTACATGTTAAACAATGCCAAAGCATCAAATCATAAGGTTCATGCATTTGGGTGTGAGTTTACAAGCAGTTTTGGATGCCTTTGAACGCTGTGTTTTCCAGTCTTTATTTTTAACAGCGTGATATTTGTGATGTCACAGATTGATGGATGTGCTTAGGCAGGTAACTACAGTATTTTTGTATTCTTTACTTTCGGTAAACGAAGTGGCGGTCAACCAAACCAATATGTTTACTGTTCAGCAAACAGCGTGCAATCTAGTGTTGTCCCGATGCCAATATTTTGGTACCGGTACCAAATTTATTTCGATACTTTTTAGTACTTTTCGGTACTTTTCTAAATAAAGGGGACCACAAAAAATTGCATTATTGGCTTTATTTTAACAAAAAAATCTTAGGGTACATTAAACATGTGTTTCTTGCTGCAAGTTTGTGCTGCAAGTTTGTCCTTAAATAAAATAGTGAACATACACGACAACTTGTCTTTTATTAGTAAGTATGCAAACAAAGGCTTCTAATATAGTCTGCTGACATATGCAGTAACATATTGTGTCATTTTCCATTCTATTATTTTGTCAAAATTATTAAGGACAAGTGGATGATACCACAAATTTGGGTATCAATCCGATACCAAGTTGTTACATTGGTCATATTCAAAGTCCTCGTGTGTCCAGGGACATATTTCCTGAGTTTATAAACATAATATGAATTTAAAAAAAAAACAACGAAAGATGTTGTGATACCAAAAAATATCGATGTAATCATAGTAGTATCAACTAGATACACTATTGTACTCGGTATAATTACAGTGGATGTCAGGTGTAGTTCCGCCGATGGTGTTTGTTTACATTTTGACGCCGGTGAGCTACGGTGTGTAGTGAAGCATGTTTAGCTATTCCTCGTCCTGCAGGGATGATACTTGTAAGAAACTTACTTTATTTGTCGCCATGGAGGCGAGGATTAGTGATTTGTAAGTAGCTAAAACACTGCAGACGGTGGATAGACGTTAGCCGCTAGCTAGCTAGCCATGTTTTAAAGCATCTCTTCCTGTGGGTGTTTCAGTGTTATAGCTTCAGCTTTATCGTAATTTTTTAAGTCAAAATGCATCCGTTCTCCCTTTTTTGTCTGCACACTGTGCCTGCTTGTTAGTACTCTGTGATTGTGCGCTGCCGAACATGCTCCTCTGTTCGCAGAACTAGCAATGACACGACGGGAGAGCGGGGAGCTGCAGGACCGGTACTTTTCATAGGCGGTATAGAACCGAATATGATTCATTAGTATTGCGGTACTATACTAATACCGGTATACCGTACAACAAGGGGCTTCCCTCTTACCAATAAAAGAAAATACGGGAAATCTAACTATGCAGAATTTGTCCCTATATGTTTAAAAAAAAAATTAGTCAAATGATATCAAGGATTATCTGTCGTTACCAGTACCACTACCTGGTACTCCGGATGTCATTCTACACGACAAAACAGATGAAAACTCTGAAAAAGACGAAGGCCCACAACTTTTCTGTGTGAGACTATGGCAAGGAAATTAGTATCAAGACTCTGCCGGATAAATCATGCATCGTTTTTGCTCGGGTAATGTTGCATTTTATGACTTTTTGCGAGGACGCGTCCTTATAAACAAACTGCGAGTAGCATTCGATAGCCTTGATTTACTGTCGTTCATTTTCCCATTCCGTTAACTACTCATAAGGATAATTGGTGAAGCCGCTGAAGACCCAGCTGGTTGTGAAAGAAGACAAAAAGTGGTCACAGCTCCCTGGAACTGCTTGGAGTTTTGGCCATGTTGCCCTGTTGTTGTTGTTGCAGTTACGAGTACGCGTGGCTTTCTTTATCGAAATATAACTATGTTATACAAGTGCTGAAAGCTTCATTTATGATTGTTGCCTTTGGTAAAAGATTAACTCGCTTAGATTTTGCTCACATTCACTTTCTTTTATTTAGAGCAGGGGTCGGAAACCCAGAATGTTGAACGAGCCATATTGGACCAAAAATTACAAAAAAAAAATTGTCTGGAGCTGCAAAAAATGTAAAGCCTTATATAAAGTGTTATAATGAAGGCAACACATGATGTAAGTGTCTATATTAGCTATATTAGCCTACTATCAAAGGCTGACACAAATCTTCGTTGACAGAAATGTTGTATTTAAATTTTTATTCTACACATTTTTGCAACATTGGAAATCATTAGTAAAATGGAGGTTTCTCACAGGATGAGATAACACCTGGAAATTACTGACTCAGCATGGCCAAAGGTATATATGTGTCTGTCCAAGATAAAGGAAACGGCAGGCTGTCTTCTTCTAATGGATTTATTACAATATTTGCAAGCTGGGTAACGTTTGCTGTGGTCTGGAACAGCATGGCACACAAACAACTATCAGAAATGCAGCCAATATTACATACAGATAATGTGTCATGAAACAAAAATAAACTAAATACACAGAGGACATAAGTAAAGGAAATTAAATGAGCTCAAATATACCTACAAATGAGGCATAATGATGCAATATGTACATACAGCTAGCCTAAATAGTAGGTCATGCAGTGACCAAATATGCCTGATTAGCACCCTATAACAAGTCAATAACATCAACAAAGCTCACCTTTGTGCATTCACGCACAGTATAAAATGTTTGGTGGACAGAATGAGACAAAGAAGGACTGGAATTAAACACGTCTTTCTGTGGCAGCGTCGGAGAAAGTTATACACGTAAACAAACTGTTGAGTCACAGTCCACACAACGGTGAGTTCAAGAGCCGCTGAGATTAGTAGGACAAAATGGCGCTCACCAAATACTCTCATCAATGAAGCACAAACATAATAAACAGTGGGCTTTCTAACAATTAGGAAGGTCTGTGTCGTGTTTGTCCTCCTACATAAACCGTATAAAAAACAACAACATTTTTTCACCCCATTTTTTTCCCATTTCCATACATTTTTTAAAAAGCTCCATGGAGCCACCAGGGCGCCGCTAAAGAGCCGCATGTGGCTCTAGAGCCGCGGGTTGCTGACCCTCGCTCTAGCGTTATTACTTCTTGTTTCATACCCTCATGCCTGCTCTGATGTGTATAAAATAAATACTTCTGTGTCTTGTCTTGCACACGGGACTGTTTTGTAAACACGGACAAGTGAGTACAAGTTGGATTAGCCGCTAAATATTACGTTCTGGCCCAAAAAGCAACCAGACACAGGAAGCATCGGGAAAGCTTTGGCACGTTGAGGCACAAAGCACGCAAAACAATACATGCACAATGATGACAGGGCTGGTTTAAAGGCCTACTGAAACCCACTACTACCGACCACGCAGTCTGATAGTTTATATATCAATGATGAAATCTTAACATTGCAACACATGCCAATACGGCCGGGTTAACTTATAAAGTGCAATTTTAAATTTCCCGCTAAACTTCCGGTTGAAAACGTCTATGTATGATGACGTATGCGCGTGACGTCAATCGTTGAAACGGAAGTATTCGGACCCCATTGAATCCAATACAAAAAGCTCTGTTTTCATCTCAAAATTCCACAGTATTCTGGACATCTGTGTTGGTGAATCTTTTGCAATTTGTTTGATGAACAATGAAGACTGCAAAGAAGAAAGTTGTAGGTGGGATCTGTGTATTAGTGGCGGACTACAACAACACTGCTGGCGTAGGTGGATAGCTAATGTTTTTAGCATAGCTCTGTGAGGTCTCGTTGCTAAGTTAGCTTCAATGGCGTCGTTAGCAACAGCATTGTTAAGCTTCGCCAGCCTGGAAAGCATTAACCGTGTATTTACATGTCCATGGTTTAATAGTATTGTTGATTTTCTGTCTATCCTTCCAGTCAGGGGTTTATTTATTTTGTTTCTATCTGCATTTAAGCCCGATGCTATCACGTTAGCTCCGTAGCTAAAGAGCTTCGCCGATGTATTGTCGTGGAGATAAAAGTCACTGTGAATGTCCATTTCGCGTTCTCGACTCTCATTTTCAAGAGGATATAGTATCCGAGATGGTTTAAAATACAAATCAGTGATCCACAATAGAAAAAGGAGAAAGTGTGGAATCCAATGAACCCTTGTACCTAAGTTACGGTCAGAGCGAAGAAAGATACGTCCTGCACTGCACTCTAGTCCTTCACTCTCACGTTCCTCATCCACAAATCTTTCATCCTCGCTCAAATTAATGGGGAAATCGTCGCTTTCTCGGTCCGAATGGCTCTCGCTGCATTGAAAACAATAGGAAAATATGAGGAAATGTGAGGAGCCTATCAACCTGTGACGTCACGCTACTTCTGGTACAGGCAAGGCTTTTTTTTATCAGCGACCAAAAGTTGCGAACTTTATCGTCGATGTTCTCTACTAAATCCTTTCAGCAAAAATATGGCATTATCGCGGAATGATCAAGTATGACACATAGAATGGATCTGCTATCCCCGTTTTAAATTTAAAAAATTCATTTCAGTAGGCCTTTAAGAAGCACCCTGATTGGCGACCTGGGACATGTGTGTCCTGTTTGCCAATCAGGGACAGCAGATGGAGCCAATCAGCACTGGAAATAAGAGCCTTGGAGAGGAAATGATACAACAAATAAGGAAAACAATTGAAGTCCAAGACAGTCATGAGTGATCATGACACTAAACTCTGACACCGCCATTGTGACATCACAACTTGGTTTGATGAAACACAAACAAGAGGTAGGATGGAATATTTCCATCTAATGGCGACATGACCACAACATCACCAATGTGTGACATGAAGCGAGAAAAATGCTGGCTTTTTTATGGGCTCTGTATTGATCTGATAATCGATAATCTATACAACATTTTGACCAAATAACCACAATTACATGTTATGTAGACCACAAGCAAGTGTTTTCAAAAATAATATGACCCCTTTAATGCGCCCTATAATCCGGTGCGCCTTTTGTATGAAAAAAAACCTGACTAAACCCGCTCATCGGCAGTGCACCTTATTATCTGGTGCACCCTATGGTCCGCAAAATACTGTACATAAACAAGTCCAGTCAACCAACTATTTTACGACCCCTTTGCAGTACTTTTGGAGACGCTGAAAAAATAGTGTTTTTCAACCTTTTTTGAGCCAAGGCACATTTTTTACGATGAAAAAATGTGGAGGCACACCACCAGCAGAAATCATTAAAAAACGAAACTCAGTTGACAGTAAAAAGTCGTTGTTGCAATTGTTGGATATGACTTTAAACCATAACCAACCATGCATTAATATAGCTCTTGTCTCAAAGTAGGTATACTGTCACGACCTGTCACATCACGCCGTGACTTATTTGGAGTTTTTTGCTGTTTTCCTTGTCTTGCGCTCCTATTTTGGTGGCTTTTTCTCTTTTTTTGGTATTTTTCTGTAGAAGTTTCATGTCTTCCTTTACATCTACTTTGTTTTAACAATCAATAATATTTCAATTGTTTTTATCCTTCTTTGTGGGGACATTGTTGATTGTCATGCCATGTTCGGATGCATTTAGTGAAGCCGTCTTGGCTCCACAGTAAGTCTTTGCTGTCGTCCAGCATTCTGTTTTTGTTTACTTTGTAGCCAGTTCAGTTTTAGTTTTGTTCTACATAGCCTTCCCTAAGCGTCAGTGCCTTTTCTTAGGGGCACTCACCTTTTGTTTATTTTTGGTTTTAAGCCTTAGACACCTTTTTACCTGCAAGCTGCCTCTCGCTGTTCCCGACATATACAAAGCAATTAGCTACCGGCTAACACCTACTGATATGGAAGAGTATTACACGGTTACTCTGCCGAGCTCTAGACAGCACCGACACTCAACAACAACACATAATTTGCAGACTATAGTTACTGGTTTGCAAAAAATATTTTTAACCCTTAGATAATTTCCCACGGCACACTAGTGCCGTGGCACAGTGGTTGAAAAACCCTGATCTAGAGCATAAGAAGTGTATTAAATGTCAATTGGAATCGTCCTACAGTAAGTCCACTTTAATAAAGGTGTTGGTGCATCTTGCATGGCTTTAAACCAAATCCATTACATTCCCCAAGTGCTCCTAAGAACATTGGAAGTGAAACATCTTTTTTAAAAATACACTTGATTTAAGCCCCACTCAGTCTGACAGAAAGCAGAACCTGCAGGAGTCATTGTCGCAAACTTTTTTGGAGCACATCAACTTGAATAATTTAGGATACTGCAGGTTTTAGAGTTGAGGGCTAAAAATGTCTTTTCATGTTTCAAAACTTTAAGAAAAAAGTGCTGGGGCTCAGGATACAATTGTTGGGAAAAAAAATAAAGATATTCCTGTATTACAAAAAAACTCAATATTTTCAGGTGTGTGTGAGTGACAGGAAGAAAAGCTCTGACTTGGACTGGAAAAATAGTTGTTTGACACGACCTGTGGATTTTTTTAAGGGGTGAATATATTGACGTGTGTATTTGATTCTATATTGTATTACGGCATTTGTCAGCTTTACAGATGTCGGGGGGGGACTGAGGCCAAGGAAAAAAAAAACATAGCCATAGCACACATAAACATGTTACATAGAATCAACAAAGCTTGCAACAGATTGGAGGGAGTGGGAGCTACGTAGGCAGGCTGCTGCTGTATAAGCGCTACTCAGCCATCTATCGCCCCTAAGGGGAATCAAGCGGTGGTGAAGGCGTGGGGTGGGGATAGCTGGGGGGGGGGGGGCATATGCCTACTATCCAGGGTAGGATAGGTACCGACTGAATTCCATCGTTACTACCGGGTATCGATTCACCTAAAATGAAACGGTAGGCTATTTTGATACCTTTGTTGAACATAATTGGAGACTCTCAACGGCTCTAACACTCGGCAGGAAAACAAGCACTCAAGCAGCACTCAGGAGTGGACTCTGCCAAACTGCCTCTGGGTAATGTTGCAATATTCAATGTCAGCAAGAATGCCTAATAAAAAACGCTTGAATGTGATAGCTCGGTGCTAATTTACTTCGACTCTGCAATATGCATGCTACTAGTTAGCATTAGCGATTTTACATGGCAATTCCAACGCATCCAAATTTGTGTAATAAGTAAATTACTTATAGTACAAACCCTTTGTAGGGCTTAACATAGGACTAGACCGGCACATTCTGCTTCATGGCAAAGACTGCTTCCTGGCTACGGCGACACACCATAGCCTATATACACTACTGCCATCTAATGCCTTGGAGTTGTAACTGCATGCAAAGTCTACTAATACTTGCAAATGAGACTCTAAAGTGTAAGAAAACAACAGGCCAGCACAGTTATAATATGTCACCGTATCGTTTCAAATGTGAAAGATATGTGCTTTTTTTTTTGTATTTGTTAAATGGGTATGGGGATGATGTAAAGACATTTTGATAGTACACACACATATATATATATATATATATATATATATATATATATATATATATATATATATATATATATATATATATATATAAAAAAAAAATATATATATATATATATATATATATATATATATATATATATATATATATATACTGTATATATATATATATATATATATATATATATATATATATATATATATATATATATATATACTGTATGTATATATATATATATATATATATATATATATATATATATATATATATATATATATATATATATATATATATACAGTATATACATGCAATAATTATAACAAAAGATAATAACTTATATTTTTCATAAAATCTGACAAATAGTTTATTTTACTAAATTACACATACATTATTGGAATCCTCTTAAAAAAAGACTATAAGGCAGGTGAAATAGCTTAGGAAAAATGAACAAACTTCAGTTTTGTCAAACTGATCAGATTTTTAGTTCTTTTGGTGAGGGAGTAAACAGAGTCTGGGTTGAATTTAAAAAAAATATGGTCCGGAAAATCAGTTTCCCAGGGATTAGGGGGCTTCGATTGTATTGTATTCTCTAAAGTGGTGACTCACTGTGCTACTCTTTGAAACCCATGGATTATGCAAGAAATTCCCAGAATGATGCCAAAGATGGTTTCTTCAAATAAAATCAGTATTTTGGAAATGTAAAAAGTAGTGCTGTCAAATGATTGTTTTTAAAAAAATCAATCACGCCATTTATTTTGGAATAATCATGATTAATTACAGGTCGCTTGCATAATTTAAATTAACTTTAAAAAGTTATAATTAAACACAAATGCAACTTTATCATCAAAGTTTCATACAGGAAACATTTGGAATGTATCACTTGAATGCACATAATTTATTTGCGAACCCTTTTATCTTGGGAGTGATGAATCCGCGTGTATACATCATTAATGCAATAGACAGCAGTGGACAGCTCTTGTTAAAAGCAAAAAACAATGTTGAATATTTTCCTGTTGTATTATTAAGGCCTTTGGACGAGTTTGCTCACTGCAGGTGCTATGGGTTGACAATGTACTTCCTGTCTTGTGCCTTGAGCTGGAAGAATAACCGTCCATACCGTTTCTGCTCGAATGGATTCATCATTCATCACTCCAAGCAACATTTGTAATGTTTACAATATAACTAAAACAATTAATACTTACAAAACCAGGGATTCCCAAACATTTTGACTCAAGAGAGGGACAAGCGGTAGAAAATTGATGGATGGGTGGATGGGTTCCGAGCGCGATGATGTCACGTTATATATATAGTTTTTTTGGGGACCCCTGTACTAAACCATCCAATGTGTGATGTCTGTAGGAGTGTTTTCATACACATGTGAACATGCTAATGTAATCGAGCTAGCGTCGTTAGCGTTAGCTAATATGCTAACACGCTTACAAGTGCCTGTTATATTAATTGGCATTATTTTTGTATTGTTCCAGTTTCGTAAATTCTTGTTATAGTTATTGAATCTGTTTAGCAGATTTGAAGGCTAGCTTCCGCAGCTAGTGGGTCCGTGGCAATGACTTCTGTTTTGTTTGATCAGCCGTTTTACTGCCGTGTGACAGGCACCATTTGGAAACATCTATGGTATGTAAATAATTATTTACAAAATATTTCATCTGTGGTTTATTATGTAAAAAATATTTATTGTATAATGTGCTGGGTGCGGTCTAAATACAGGTGCCCTCCAGACAGCGGCGGATGCTGGTCTCTCGAGGAGGGGAAGCTCAATTTCGGCCTACATCATAAAATGTGTTGGTTTATTTATACGTAAATTCTACCCTCCGTTCCTTTTGAAGAAAGTGATCTGTGACCCTGTCGTACCAAGAAGGCGTCTTTTCCAGGGATTTGACAAGTGTCCTCTCAATGGCCAGCAGAGCTAGGCTGCTTCATGGTGTCGCGGGTGTAAGACTTGAGCCAATTTAAACAGAAGAAGCTCCTCTCTACACCTGCGGATGTAGCCCCAATCGTTGCCACTAATGACAATATTTTGTACACCTGTGTGCATTTGTGTGCATTTTAAATGTATGTTTGTTGTTCAATTAAAAAAAATAAAAAAACATTCAAATTATCTGCCATTAAGTGCAGCTTAAGTGCGATGTGTGTCCGCCTGTGAGTGCTTTGAGACGGTGGAGGGGCTCAGCAGCACCCGCTGCTCGGTAGGGACAGAAACTGCAGAGTGAAAGAAGTCAGTCTCCAAACACAAAAAAAAACACCAGAAATAGAAGCTCTATTTGTCGCTAGTCGTTTTTAACAAAGAAAATGTTGCTAGGAGGGTCAGGAAAGTCTCCGGTTCAACTCAGAACAACAGAATTAATATTGAAAACTGCCCCCAAAGAAGTTTACAACACAAGATCGCTGCTTCGCCCATTTCGCTGTCAATCAAAAAGGGAATCAGCCTTAGACAGATCATCCAATCATCATGCAGAAGTTGAGCGTCCGGGCTGGCCGAGGCCAGCCCACTGCCCCCGTAGACCCCCAGAGACGCTGAGCATCCGATGGGCAGGACAAAGCCCAGCATTTATCCAATGACTCGTCTCGTTTGGCTTCTCCATTGAACTCTGTGGACGGCCAGCGTCTACACTGTTCAAAGCAGTGTTTTTCAACCACACTAGTGTGGTAAAAAATATTTTTTTGCAAACCAGTAATTATAGTCTGCAAATGATGTGTTGACGGCGTGGCGAAGTTGGTAGAGTGGCCGTGCCAGCAATCGGAGGGTTGCTGGTTACTGGGGTTCAATCCCCACCTTCTACCATCCTAGTCATGTCTGTTGTGTCCTTGGGCAAGACACTTCACCCTTGCTCCTGATGGGTGCTGGTAGCGCCTTGCATGGCAGCTCCCTCCATCAGTGTGTGAATGTGTGTGTGAATGGGTGAATGTGGAAATACTGTCAAAGTGCTTTGAGTACCTTGAAGGTAGAAAAGCGCTATACAAGTATAACCCATTTATCATTTATTTATTTATTTATTTATGTGTTGTTGTTGAGTGTCTGTAATGTCTAGAGCTCGGCAGAGTAACCGTGTATTACTCTTCCATATCAGTTGGTGGCAGCAGGTATGTAATTGCTTTGTACAAACGGTAGATGGCGGAAACAGCGGGAGGCAGTGTGTAGGTAAAAAGGTATTTAATGCTTAAACAAAAAATAAACTAAAGGTAAGAAGCTTAGGGAAGGCTATGCAGAACAAAACTCAAACTGAACTGGCTACAAAGTAATCAAAAACAGAACGCTGGACGACAGCAAAGACTTACTGTGGAGCAAAGATGGCGTCCACAATGTACATCCGAACATCCACAATGTACATCCGAACATGACCTGACAATCGACAATGTCCCCACGAAGAAGGATAAAAACAAAGTAGATGCGGGGAATATCGTTCAAAGGAAGACATGAAACTGCTACAGGAAAATACCAAAAAAAGAGAAAAATCAACCAAAATAGGAGCGCAAGACAAGAACTAAAACACTACACACAGGAAAACAGCAAAAAAGTCAAAATAAGTCACGGCGTGATGTGACAGGTGGTGACTGTACACCTACTTTGAGACAAGAGCTATATTGATGCATGCTTGGTTACGGTTTAAAGTCATATCCAACAATTGCGACAACGACCTTTTACTGTCAACTGAGTTTCGTTTTTTAATGATTTCTGCTGGTGGTGTGCCTCCGCATTTTTTCAACGCAAAAAATGTGCCTTGGCTCAAAAAAGTTTGAAAAACACGAGTTTAAAGCACCGTGAAGCTCCGGGAATGAGAGAGAGGAAAGTTGCGTGGTTACCAGTGATAAGAAGCTGATTCTGAACAAAAGAGCGCGTTGTAACGTGTATATATAGTCAATAACATGTACACACAACACTGTATATTTAATTACTTATTTTTTGACATTTTAGTCTTAGAGCAATCGCCACTGGCTCCAGAGCCTGAAAAATATCGGTAATTGAATTTAAAAAAAGGAGAAAATGTGTTTGTTATCCACAAGCACTCCCAACCTCCACGTCCCAGCTCCCCATTCCACCGGCCTTCACATTCACGCTCTTATCTTTTTTGTGCTTGTGAGTGACAAGAGGATTAAGGCGCCACGGCAGATGAGACTGCAGGTAGCCAGCAAGTGGAGCGTGGTAAAATTAAGCAAACCTGACATTGGCTGCTGAGTCAGCTTCTCAGCGAGGGCAAGACAGGGGGCGTCAAGGGGACTCACTAGAAAGCAGAGTGGACTTTGTGTCTGCCTATCGTGTCGGGAGAACCGGGAGCATATGTCAAGAGGGGGGGCTTGTTTGATTTTTTTTTTTTTTTTTTTTTTGTAACAAAGGCTTGGGGGTGTAATTGTGAGTTTAATAGATGTATACAGACAGATCTGAGATAGCTTCTCCCCCTCCATCAGTTCCACTGAGATGTAATGACTCATTTGCATTTCCTGCTGGATGTCTCTCGCTCGTCTAACAGGGTAACTGAGCAGCTACGCTGATTTGCTTTGCAGATAGACAAATCGCAGCTGTGTACAGATCACATGCGCTGTTATGTGTTTTGTTTCCGACTCTAATCCCATCGAAAGCACCGTCATCATCCTGTTAGGCCACTCTTTGTTTGTCTGGACTTTTCCTAAACACCCCCTTATAATGCAAAATGAACTTTTGCAGAGCCTGTTTACGAGCACCAGCATGTGATGAAAACTATTATATCCTACATGTGTTTACTCGTCTTTGGTGAGAAGAGCTGACTTTGAAAATTTTAGATTTTATGACATCATGAAGGAAAAATCTTCTTCCTCATGGTCACCCGCCACTATCTACATCAGTGTTTCTTTTTTTATTTTATTTATTTTATTTTTTTTCCTGTCCAGCTTCTCAGGCAAATCATATTGTAGATGCCCATGTACAAATTTACTTTACAAAAGAGAAGTTTGGGACACATCTCTTGTTGCCTCATTTGTATTTGACTTTATTAAATGGATTTATATTATCATTTGTTGCAGCCGGGCCGGAGCAGGAGGGGATAGAATGACAATTTCAAACAAACATAAAGGCTCAAGGCTCAAGTCAAAAACATATTTCTTGAAGAAGAACTGCACTTTTTTTTGGAATGTTGCCTATCGTTCACAATCGTTATGAGATACTTTTTTTTTTTTGCATTCTAAATATTAAATAAATCCGAGCCTATGGAAGCCGCTCAATTCTGCCTATAAAGCCCTTAAAAAAACATCCAAACACCTCCATTAAGGTTTTATATACATGATGTAAGGCTATATATAATGTAGTAACGGGCACATTTATAATAACATTTAATATTTACGTATTTTGATCATTTTAAGGTGCATTCATTTCAAAATATGTTTCTTAATGAATAACTGCACCTTTTTTTTGGAATGTTGGCTATCGTTCGCAATCATTATGAGAGATTTTTTATTTTTTTTTTGCATTCTAAATATTAAATAAATGCGAGCCTATGGGAGCCGCTCAATTCTGCCTATAAAGCCCTATAAAGTATAACACATCCATTAAGGTTTTGTATACATAATGTAAGAATAATGTAATGTAGTAATGGGCACATTTATAATAACATTTAATATGTACGTATTTTGATAATTTTAAGCATAAGCGGTGCATTAATTTCAAAAAACACATTACGACTTTTGCTATTTTTTTTTCTTTATCACTGATTATTACTCCCTGCAGACTTCATGAGAGCCAACAAACATAATACAACATCACTTACTGTACAATGTCTGCTGTCATTAGGATGCCGACTGCTAGGATGTTCGTATATTCCCATTAAGGTGAAAAATGTCTCATAATCCTTACGAAGAAACGGGGGGACAATCGTCTTTTCGTGTTGTCCTCGCCAGTCTCAGGTCCATAATGGCTGTCAAAGTGTAACAACTTGTCGGAAATACCTACTCAGATGGCTCATGTCCAGGTGAGATGCACGATTTATGATCTAGAATAATCTTCCAGGGAGCAGGGTAGCGAGAAAGCAGCAGACCACTCGATGATGTAAACATAGGGAGACACGCAAGTGATCACAGCGCCACAATAAATAGTTTGTCTGCGTTAGCGCTTATTATAACACTATTACTAATACTTGGTTAATATTCATGTGACGAAATGTAAATTGAGTATTGTTGGCGGTTTTTAAATGGTGATTTATTGGATTTTATGGGCGAAATAGAGGAGCTCCCATTGGCTCCGCTGTAGGTGGAGTTGTATTTACTTTTATTTACAAGTTAGAATGCATATATATATATTTTTTTTTAATCCATCCGTCATCATGTCTTTCATAATGATATTGAACAATAGGAAAAATTCCCAAAAAAGTGCAGTTCCTCTTTAAATGCAAACATTATAACTAAAATAGTAAAGCTGTAAGTTGTGCTTTGTCATGTCTGTTGATCATGTTTTTGTTTTAGTCGTGTTCGGTTTTGTTTTTGGACTCTTTGTGCACTCTTGTTTGTTTTGTCACCATAGCAACCCATTAAGTTTTCACCCGTCATGTCACGCACCTGTCTCACGTTTTCACATTTTGAGTCACGCCCCTGCTGTCACTAGTCATGTCACTATTATTTAAGCTTCCAGTTGCCAGGCTGTCTTTCTGGCGACATCACTCTGCTTCATGCCATGTTTACGGTTTCATGCTTAGTTCACGCTGCTTGTTTCATAGTCCATGCTGCCCTGTTCACGTCATCGCAAGTAAGTTTTGTTTATTAATGCCACAGTTAGTGTTTTTGTTTCATGTTCACAGTTAATTGCCTTTGTGCTAGTCTTTGGTTTCATTAGTCAGGTTTGTTCTCCGCCATTGTGCACGCCTTTTGTTTGCTTTTTTTTTGTAGTTATAGTGTTAAAATAAAACATGTCATTACCTTCACGCCATGTCCGGTCCAAGTTCATTTGCATCTCGGGAAAACAACCACTCCATAGTCCACGTCCTGACATGCTTAAATTTGATTAATACATATTATTGTTATTATTATTATTATTATTATTATGTATCATTAACTTAGAGTTGATTTATTTTAGCACTGTGTAATTCAATGTAAAACATGTTTCAACAGTTTTTTTTAAGTCTCCAATTTGATATGTTTGATTAATATTTATTTTTGTAATCAGTTTGACCTAAGTCTTGATGATAATCTTTGTGATTTATACATGCTTTCATATCTTTTGACAAGGTTTATTCTGTTAAACTATAAGCAAGTAAGATATAATTATTCAATACAATTAGAATCAACGGTAAGATTACTAATTCAATGTTAATATTTGAGTGAGCTCCGGGCCCCTCTGTACTGGAAAATTTGGGCCCCCAGAGCAACAAAGTTAAGAACCCCTGATCTAGATAAGCCCGCTTTGTGGACAACTTAGGAAGAAACAAAAACAACAACAACAAAAAAAAACAAGCAGGCTTCTCTCCACATCTTACAATAAAAAATTCCATCTCTCAACTACAGACTTGGAAATGTTATCATTTTATGTTTCTGTAGAAAATAGGCTAGTATAGCATAATGCTTCTGGTAAAATGTGAGCGTAATTTTAGCACTTTAGCCCATCTAGCTATGCTAATGTTGCTAATGTTTATGTCGTCCTTTCCCACTCCTTAATGTTACGTTTTTGTATGTGCTGTATAGGGATGATGTTTGATAAGAAATTATCGAGTTCGAGCCCATTATCGAATCCTCTTATCGAACCGATTCCTTATCGATTCTCTTATCGAATCCAGATAGGTTCTTGTATATGGAAAAAAACACACAATATTTGGTTTAACAAAAGCTCACTTTTATTCTATAAGAAAAAAATAAAATAAAATAAATGAATAAATATTGACTGTTGTTACCCCCCTAAAAAAAAAAAGAAATAAAAATAAATATTGACTGTTGTTACCCAAAGTATATTAAGTGGGATTTTTCAGAAAAACAAATATATACAGTAACACAAAAACAACCTGTCTCTGTGATCACTATAGGTGTATAAATAATAATATAGTGTTAAATAAAATCAGTCCCTTGGGCACAAAACTGAAAATAATACAGCTCTCCAAAAAGTGCACTTCTGCTGCTATTGGAACATCCTTCTGGGGTCCATCAGTGTGGCCTCCTCCAGGAATATATCACCATAATGGCCAACATTTGAATACAGCAGTGTAGTAGGCCTAAGTATTAATTAAAACAGGGCAGGGGTTTATTTAACAAGTATAGTTTAGTATTTTTGGCCACTGTAACATTACACACAGTTTGAACAGTAACACAGTTTGAATATAGGAACATAAAACACTGTACTTTAAAGTTATTATTTGCCGTACCTCTAGATGGAGCACACTTACCACTAGGTGTACTACAGTGTGACAAATGTGCACTATATGGAATCCATTACGTTTGACAGAGTTATATTGTATTTATAAAAAGTGGATAAAGTGCACAATAGCACTACTTGGAGACACGCAGCTCATTAGCATTAAGAGCTAAGGACGAACGAAACTGTGTGTTTCCGGTAGAGCTTACTAAAAACATTTTATCGTCAGAATTCCAGCATTAAGGGTAGAGTTTGGTCCTTAAAATATAATATTGTGGGACCTCTTAGATGAGAGCAGCTGCAAAAGAGCACAATTAAAATCCACTTGGTAATTAAAATGTCTTATTTAATTAAGAGGATGCATCTATAACCATGCATTTCTTCTCAGGCATTCATTTACTAGCCCAAAACCTTTGTGATAATTGATTTCCTTCATAAAAACCGTATCATAAGGATGGTTCGGTTACGCCAATGTTCACAATAAAATGCATGAAAACCCCAAGTGTTTAAAACCTATAGACTATAAGTGAGATGAACATAAAATGACATTAGGCAGCACCTCACAGGTATATCCAACTGTATTATTGCAGATGTAACATAACCAAATCTAATCTAAGGTTATGTGCCTTATAAAAACCCCTTGACTATGAATAACGGCGACATGAAATCGCCGCTTTCCGGTCACGTCTCCCGGCAGACGGAAAGTGATGCGAATGTGCAGGGAAAGCAAAGTCCGGCAGAAAGCCTGTGGATCTATAAACACGGGGAACAAGGGCTTTGCTCCTCTAATATTGATTCAGTGTGGCTACGAGATCTGCTTTGGAGTGCAAACTTACAATCAGGATGAAAAACATTTGTCAATACAGCTGAAATGTTTGAGACTTTTCCTGTCTTTGCGGAAAGCAGGTTGAAGAAAGTCCATTTTGTTGCGCCAGAAGTCTTGCAAGATCACATAACTAAGATTAGAAGTACGACTGTCGTGGTTTAAGTTTGGTTTTGTTCATTTTGAACATGCTTAAAGTTAATATTAAGTGCATCACAATTACACTTATACAATGTAGACGCTAAATAAGGATACTCCAGTAAACTCATTCTATAACTATTTAATTTTTATTAATTTGTAAAAAAAAACAAAAAAAAACAGAATACAATGATTTGCAAGTCCTTTTCAATTTATATTCAATTGAATAGACTGCAAAGACAAGATATGTAATGTTCGAACTGAGAAACTTAATTTTTTTTTGCAAATAATCATGAACTTAGAATTTAATGGCAGCAACACATTGCAAAAAAGTTAGCACAGGGGCATTTTTACCACTGTGTTATATTGCCTTTCCTTTCAACAACACTCAGTAAACGTTTGGGAACTGAGGACACCAATTTCTGAAGCTTTTCAGGTGGAATTCTTTCCTATTCTTGCTTGATGTACAACTTAAGTTGTTCAACAGTCCAGTCTACGTTGTGGTATTTGACGCTTCATATTGCGTGACACATTTTCAATGGGAGACAGGTCTGGACTACAGGCAGGCCAGTCTAGTACCCACACTCTTTTACTATGAAGCCACGCTGTTGTAACACGTGGCTTGGCATTGTCTTGCTGAAATAAGCAGGGGCGTCCATGATAACGTTGCTTGGATGGCAACATATGTTGCTCCAAAACCTGTATGTACCTTTCAGCATTAATGGCGCCTTCACAGATGTGTAAGTTACCCATGTCTTGGGCACTAATACACCCCCATACCATCACAGATGCTGGCTTTTGAACTTTGCGCCTATAATAATCCGGATGGTTTCTCTCCTCTTTGGTCCGGAGGAAATGTGGACTCTTTATACCACAAAACACTTTTCCACTTTGCATCAGTCCATCTTAGATGAGCTCGGACCCAGCAAAGCCAGCAGCGTTTCTGGGTGTTGTTGATATATGGCTTTCGCTTTGCATAGTAGAGTTTTAACTTGCATTTACAGATGTAGCGACAAACTGTAGTTACTGACGGTGGTTTTCTGAAGTGTTCCTGAGCCCATGTGGCGATATCCTTTACACACTGATGTCGGTTTTTGATGCAGTACTGCCTGAGGGATCGAAGGTCAGTAATATCATCGCTTACGTGCAGTGATTTCTCCAGATTCTCTGAACTTTTTGATGATATTACGGACCGTAGATGGTGACATCCCTAAATTCCTTGCAATAGCTCGTTGAGAAATGTTGTTCTTAAACTGTTCGACAATTTGCTCCCGCATTTGTTCACAAAGTGGTGACCCTCGCCCCATCCTTATTTGTGAATGACACCAAATCACGGTGCCCACCTGTTCCCAATTAGCCTGTCCACCTGTGGGATGTTCCAAATAAGTGTTTGATGAGCATTCCTCAACTTTCTCAGTCTTTTTTTGCCACTTGTGCCAGCTTGTTTGAAACATGTTGCAGGCATCACATTCCAAACGAGCTAATATTTGCAAAAATTAACGTTTTCCAGTTCAAACATGAAATATCTTGTCTTTGCAGTCTATTCAATTGAATATAGGTTGAAAAACTTTGCAAATCACTGTATTCTGTTTTTATTTACGATTTACACAAGGTGCCAACTTCACTGGTTTTGGGGTTTGTACATAATGAGGTAAGTTTGTCCTGATCAAGCTTTTAATGCTGCCGATTCCGATATGATCATCCATGAATGAGATTGGCCGATATCAACACCAATCTAATGTAATAACTGTACATGTTTCCGTTTATTTGTGGTGAGTGAGCTGGCTCTGTTGGTCATCTTACCTTAAAAAAGTAATGAGTTACAGTCATAAATTACTTCTCCCAAAAAATAATTGAATTGGTAGCTTAATTATCTCATTGTAAGAGTAATTAGTTACCCAGCAAAGTAACCTTGCCGTTATTACCAGCACTGATAGAGACACATGATTAGCTGCTAGCTTATGAAAATGAATACAGTGCCAGCCAGAGGGGATGTGTGTTTGTGATCGGCATTAAAACACATTAATCGCAATGCTGATCATGTACACGTTCACGGAAATTGTTCGATACAGATCGGTGGCCGATCGGTCGGCACATCCCTATACTGAGCGGATTATCTACTGCATTGATCCTCATACCGTAGTGGCTCAATCGAATGGTAGATTAAACTACAGACTTGGACAGTAAATATGAAATAACAGTGCCAAAGTGGATAAAGTATACACTAGCGCTTCTTGAAAAGTTGAAGCTAAACCGTGATGGTAAGTGGAGATAGCAAAAATTGTGGTACAGTACTTAAATATATATTTTGTAGGTAATAGTACTGTTGTCCCGATACCAATGTTTTGGTGCCGGTGCCAAAATTATTTCGATACTTTTCTGTACTTTTCGGTACTTTTCTAAATAAAGGGGACTACAAAAAATGGCATTATTGGCTTTATATTAACAAAAAATCTTACAATACATTAAACATTTGTGTCTTATTGCCAGTTTGTCCTTAAATAAAATAGTGAACATACTGTAACGACCTGGTCGCATCGTGGTGCGAGGTGTTCTCCCAGGGATGCAGAAGGCTTCGGACACAGCGTGCAGGTAGGAAAATGATTTATTTAAGCAAATAAATCATAGCAGGGAAAAAACAAAGACGTGTACATAGCACAAAAGACAAAAACAAAAGGGAGTAGCATGGGAGCTAGCAAGCAAAAATAATATAACATGAAAGCTAGCAGGAATCGAAGAAGTCGTTAGCTGTTGCATAAAAGCAAATTAGCAAGCCAGGCCGAGTGAGGCCCGGGCAAAGACTAAATAGCCCTCTGATTAGCGCTCGGGCAACAGGGGCGCGTCCCGATCGCTAACCAGAGGCAGGTGAGCACAATCTGCCGTCATGGCAACAGAAACAAACACAAGGTGCTGAAAACACGTGACACTAAAAAGTAAACAAACTATGATCCGAGCAGCGGATCCTAACACATACAAGACAACTTGTCTTTTATTAATGAGTAAACAAACTGTAAGTGTTGTTGAAACTTACACTTAATATTTTTGTTTAAGGGTTAATATTTTTTGTTGAAAATTATTATGGTTGTGAATTCATGTTACATTTTTTGTAAATAAGACACTTTTTGTTTACTATAAAAAGGGCAATTTATTTCCTTTTGTTACACCGCTATTCTCGCGAGGTTTGGTTTAGTAGTAGAGGTTGCGAGAACTGCATTCGCCCAGAGATGCAAAAGACTTTGAGCGAGCCATCAGCAGCAGAAAGAACATTTAGCTAGCTAAAGAAGGTATTTTGTCATATTGTGTCAAATTCTTCTGTATATTTGTAAAATACATTGGTTTAATTATTGTACGCTCATTTAGTATGCACAAGACTGAAATATTTGCTGCCCAAGAACCTCCGAAGTGGCCACGAGGTAGCTATTTTGTTTAGCACTTTATTTGCCTGTGACTGAACTATGTCTAAAGCATTGTATTTCATGTCTTGTCCTGTAGTTTTCACGGCATAAACCCAAGTAAAGAGCCCGTCTTTAAGAAGCCGTGCCTCTGTTGTCATTTCGGAGCCACACAAACAAAGGCTCCTAATTAGTCTGCTGACATATGCAGTAACATATTGTGTCAGACCGGTACTTTTCAGAGGCGATATAGTACCAAAATGATTCATTAGTATCAGGGTACTATACTAATACCGGTGTACCGTACAACCCTAGGTAATTGGCGTTAAAAGTTTGAGAACCAGTGTTCTACTGCATGTACGGCAGGGGTCACCAACGCGGTGCCCGTAAGGACCAGATGAGTAGCCCGCTGGCCTGTTCTAAAAATAGTTTAAATAGCAGCACATTCCAGTGAGCTGCCTCTATTTTTTAAATTGTATTTATTTATTAGCAAGCTGGTCTCTGCTTTGCTCGACATTTTTAATTCTAAGAGAGACAAAACTCAAATAGAATTTGAAAATCCAAGAAAATATTTTAAAGACTTGGTCTTCACTTGTTTAAATAAATTCATTATTTTTTTTACTTTGCTTCTTATAACTTTCAGAAAGACAATTTTAGAGAAAAAATACAACCTTAAAAATGATTTTAGGATTTTTAAACACATATACCTTTTTACCTTTTAAATTCCTTCCTCTTCTTTCCTGACAATTTAAATCAATGTTCAAGTAAATGTATTGTTTTTATTGTAAAGAATAATAAATACATTTTAGTTTAATTCTTCATTTTAGCTCCTGTTTTTTCGACGAAGAATATTTGTGAAATATTTCTTACAAACTTATTATGATTCAATTTCAAAAAAATTATTCTGGCAAATCTAGAAAATCTGTAGAATCAAATTAAATCTTATTTCAAAGTATTTTGAATTTATTTGAAAAATTTTGTTCTGGAAAATCTAGAAGAAATAATGATTTGTCTTTGTTAGAAATATAGCTTGGTCCAATTTGTTATATATTCTAACAAAGTGTAGATTGGATTTTAACCTATTTAAAACATGTCATCAAAATTCTGAAATTAATATTAATCAGGAAAAATTACTAATGATGTTCCATAAATTCTTTTTTTAATTTTTTCAAAAATATTCGAATTAGCTAGTTTTTCTCTTCTTTTTTTCAGTTGAATTTTGAATTTTAAAGATTCGAAATTGAAGATAAACTATGTTTCAAAATGTAATTGTCATTTTTTTCGGGTTTTCTCCTCTTTAAACCGTTCAATTAAGTGTAAATATCATTAATTATTAATAATAACATAGAGTTAAAGGTAAATTGAGCAAATTGGCTATTTCTGGCAATTTATTTAAGTGTGTATCAAACTGGTAGCCCTTCGCATAATCAGTACCCAAGAAGTAGCTCTTGGTTTCAAAAGGTTGGTGACCCCCTGATGTACGGTATGCAACATGTTCATAAGAATCGTATCCAAGTACCCCTTTGTGGATCACACATCCACCATTTGAAGTCTCATAATACTGCTTGAACAAGAAAGCTATGTGTTGCTTCAATAACCAAGTATGCAATCTAGGAATAATGAGAATGAGACAAACGGGTTCACTGCACAGACAATTTATTCTTCTGACTCGCACGTTTCTGGTCTGCTTGCATTTTAACTCCACTTATTTTTAAGTAAATCAAAGAAAACATGTTTAGTTTTTTTTTGTACGTCAAGCTTGTTGTCACAGAAGTCGGACCAAACACAGAAGCTGATGTAAATTCATAAACTATTACCATCTGAAGTTTGAAGACAGCAGATGCTCTCATTTGGATATGTACCCCATGCATATTCCACAATGGTCGGGCACAAGCTGGTTGACTGCACAATCCCTTCCAGCAAGATGTCGCCATGGTTGGCCGCCAGCTTCTTTCTTGGCTGTCGGCTTCTTTTTTGGCCGTCGGCCCAAGAATACAGAATTGTGTCCGGTGATGGATAATCGCTTTATCAGAAGCGAAGCGTAACTTATTTGTGAAATATTCAGGGAATGGAACGTACAGTAGCACGTAATCTGATACACAACATAAGAACAAAACATTTATGTTTAATAAAATATATAAATACAGTCGTCTCTCACCACAAACCTTTAAATATTAGAGTTTTTTAAATTCTTATTCTATAAAGTTTTGGTCCTAAATTAAGGATTTTCAAGCAAAATGGCTAAAAAATATATAATTATTAATAACAGAGTTGTATTGGCCACTAGAGGAGACCAAATCAATTTCAGTGTCGTGGCCACTGATTGGCTTAGCCTAAGACAACATGACGACTTTCAATTAAAAGAGTTTAAAGGTGACTAAAGGGTGTTATTTCATGTATAGAGGGCTATCAAAATGTTGACAGATTTGTTTAGAAGGTCATAAACAGGTTTTCTATGCTCTAGCTATGAATATTTTTGATTTACAATTACGAATTCGTACTTTGCGAAAATTCGGAAGGTCAGTCTTCGTTAGTAACCTAGTTCCAAAAGGTTCGACAAAGACAGAATCGTATAAAAAAAACTAATTAATTTCTTTATTGAGAAATAATGCAAATCAAACTAATCAGTTCTGAAGCCTAAAAAAATATAATTACAGAACAAATGTTTTATATAATAGTTATAGTTTTACATGCATACAAAACAATGCTACACACTGGTGGGTTATAATGCGACTGTTTTTTAAACTTGACCTGCTTGTCCAAATTTTCAAATGTCTGTTGTTAAGATATTATTTTAACGTGTCTTGGTTGGCACAAAAGCTTGCTCCTGCTTCAGTATGGTTCAGACTAGTGGCTTTTTGCTCAAATTGCCAATCGGCTACATCGACTATTTTTGATTATTTATGTGTTGAATTCGATGCATATAATCCCCTTCTTCTTTTGTCCTCCACACGCACTTTCTTCGTTCCCATGGTTGAAAAACAAAGTTATGCCGATATCTCGCTATAAGCTAATGCTAGCGAGTAAGACCTGAGTACTGGAGTCTGGATCTGTGGTGCGACAGAATCGTTATGCGTGTTATAGATCAATTAACTAGATTCACTCGACATCCATTGCACCGGTCGCCCAGGGGGTCCCCACATCTGCGGTCCCCTCCGAGGTTTCTCATTGTGCCCATTGGGTTGAGTTTGGTCTTGCCCTGATGTGGGATCTGAGCCGAGGATGTCGTTAAGGCTAGTGCAGCCCTTTGAGACACTTGTGACTAAGGGCTATATAAATACACTTTGATTTGATTTGATATCACTGTAGCACACACACACGCAACAATCAAAACTGTTGAATGCATGTATTTATTTTTATCTCTGTGTGTGGTCGGTACCAATAAAAAATAATTTTCCGATTTAGGTAGGTCTTTATTGTCATTGCACAAGTACAACAAAACTTTGTTTTCAGCACAAACCCGTTCAAGATTAGACAAACAAATAGTGTACAGGGTTACAGAACAGGAACGCTGATGGGTCGCCACAAGGCGCCCCGTAAAAGATGGGAAAAAAATAAACGCCGGGGGAGGATGAGTAAAAAAATACAATCTAGACTGGGCTCCAAAGGGGGCCCAGTCTGGAGTTGTAAAAAACCTCCATAGCAAAGCACATATACATATTACAACATACATCTCAAGACTTGCAACAGAGGGGAGGGAGTGGGGGCTACGGTTGGAGGCTGCAGCTCTTCAGGCGCTGCCCAGCCGTCCATCACCCCTAACAGATTCACATCAAGGGCGTTGGATGGGGTGTTGGATATGTGTGTGTGGCGTATATTTTTGTGGATGCATGTGTGTGTGTAAGCCTGCCGCGTGTCTCTGTTCCGCGGCCTTGGTGTTCTTGCAAGTCAGCCCAAAGTCAACAACAAACAGGTGTGTGTCCATGAGAGACAAGAAGGGAGTTTGTTGTGTCTTCGCCGCACTGTCCATCGGGGGAGTCTCGAAGCCAGGGAAACCAGGGGAAAGCAAGTTAGAATGTTTTGTATGCGAGTGAAAATAAAATGTGCTTTTCACTCTAAATTGTCAATGACTGGTCCTCAAATTCATCCTGCAGGGCAGACAGTCCGATGTTATCCAAATCACAAGAGCTACAACCACGCTGTGGAAAGTTCTCTGGGTAGCATCATTCTGCTAAGTACAACGCAAGAATTGAAAACGAGGCGACCTTGCTGTATGAGACGCACGCAGGTTTTCTATTTAAATTCACATTCATCAGTAAACAACTACAATCAGTTACGGTTGTGATGTCTCTCACATGTTATACAAAAAAGGAACTTTACAGGATATGAGGAAGTTGAATTAAAATGTGAGAAGCGCTCAGTTCATTAAATTAAATCCTGCTCCGGATCTCCGGTCACGTTTAAAAAGTAACTGTGTGCAGGTGTGTCTATTTTATGTGTATGTTCCAACCTTATCCAATTGTTTCCCACTAAAAGTGTGAAGTGATGGACTCCGTGCAGAGAGCCTAGTTGACTGCATCAAGCTTCTCTCGTTCCTGACACCCCTTTCTTTCCCCCTTCATGGCGTATCCTAGGAGATTTTAGACTCATCTTAGAGTTAATCAAAACCTAGACGCATCTCCGCTCAGCTGCCGGTGCCCTCAGCCAGTTGTTTACCTCCGCACGCGCATCATCCTTAAACAAATATCTAAATCTCCGACATAAAAACACGAAAAATAACTCCGTCGGGGGATGTGGCAAAATTGTGATATATGTTTTAGTTGTCTTGTTTCTTTTTTTTCCCTTCTGCAGTGTCAGCTACCAGAAAGGAGGCAAACATGATTCCGCAGAGACGTAGTCAGTAAACATACAATGTGCAAGTTAGCCCGGGGTTAGGACATAATGAGTTCATGCTGTACAGGCATTCTTTTTGATCATGTATTTGTCACTGCTTTAACGGAAAGGAAACTCTCTGATCATACACAAATGCCCAAATAACCACTGGACTGTGTGGTTTTTAGTGTCTTGTTATACCATGAGTAGAATCAGACGCCATTCCTCAATTAATTGCCGAGTCTACTTGAATAAATGAACACTGCGCCTCGAATCGACTACCACCCCCCCCCCCCCCCCTCCCCTCCCCTCCTTAAAAAGGAAAACAGGCAGTATCAGCAGTTTACTGTTACTAGATGTCTTTGCCACAACACATTACTCCTGTAGAGCCAACCAGGCATCTGTAAAGCTGAAAAATAATGTCATTCGATAGAGAGCAGTCTACTAAATATAATACTACAGTATTGACCCAAGTACCGTATTTTCCGGACCATAGGGTGCACCAGATTATAAGGCGCACTGCCGATTAATCGTCTATTTTTGATCTTTTTTCATATATTAGGTGCACCGGATTATAGGTCGCATTAAAGGCCTACTGAAATGATTTTTTTTTATTTAAACGGGGATAGCAGATCCATTCTATATGGCATACTTGATCATTTCGCGATATTGCCATATTTTTGCTGAAAGTATTTAGTAGAGAACGACGACGATAAAGTTCACAACTTTTGGTCTCTGATAAAAAAAAAGCCTTGCCTATACTGGAAGTAGCGTGACGTCACAGGAGGAAGGACTCCTCACATTTCCCCATTGTTTACAAGAGAGATTCGGACCGAGAAAGCGACGATTACCCCATTAATTTGAGCGAGGATGAAAGATTTGTGGATGAGGAAAGTGAGAGTGAAGGACTAGAGAGGCAGTGCAGGACGTATCTTTTTTTGCTCTGACCGTAACTTAGGTACAAGGGTTCATTGGATTCCACACTTTCTCCTTTTTCTATTGTGGATCACGGATTTGTATTTTAAACCACCTCGGATACTATATCCTCTTGAAAATGAGAGTCGAGAACGCGAAATGGACATTAACAGTGACTTTTATCTCCACGACAATACATCGGCGAAGCTCTTTAGCTACTGAGCTAATGTGATAGCATCGGGCTCAAATGCAGATAGAAACAAAATAAATAAACCCCTGACTGGAAGGATAGACAGAAGATCAACAATACTATTAAACCGTGGACATGTAAATACACGGTTAATAATTTCCAGCTTGGCGAAGCTTAACAATGCTGTTGCTAACGACGCCATTGAAGCTAACTTAGCTACGTGACGGCGGCGGCGGCGGGCTTTGTAGCTTTCGACGACACCCCGGCCGCCATCAGAGTCGGCAAGAAACATATATTTCCCCAAAGTTACGTACGTGACATGCACATAGCGACACGCACGTACGGGCAAGCGATCAAATGTTTGGAAGCCAAAGCTGTACTCACGGTAGCGTGTCTGCTATCCAACTCAAAGTCCTCCTGGTTGTGTTCCTGTAGTCCCCCGCTAATACACCGATCGCACTTACAGCTTTCTTCTTTGCAGTCTCCATTGTTCATTAAACAAATTGCAAAAGATTCACCAACACAGATGTCCAGAATACTGTGGAATTTTGGGATGAAAGCAGAGCTTTTTTGTATCGGATTCAATGGGTCCGAATACTTCCGTATCAACGATTGACGTCACGCGCATACGTCATCATACATAGACGTTTTCAACGGGAAGTGTGGCGGGAAATTTAAAATTGCACTTTATAAGTTAACCCGGCCGTATTGGCATGTGTTGCAATGTTAAGATTTCATCATTGATGTATAAACTATCAGACTGCATGGTCTGTAGTAGTGGGTTTCAGTAGGCCTTTAAAGGAGTCATATTATAATTAGTTTTTTGTAAATGGAAAACACTTCCTTGTGGTCTACATAACATGTAATGGTGGTTCTTTGGTCAAAATGCAACCTTCATATTGTTGTTACTCAGCCAGCGTTTGTGGGTCTGATGGACCCGTTGCATTTTGTGGCTTTTAATGCCTCACAATCAAACACTTTTATGTTAAAATACTGAACAGATGTTTATTGGGATAAGGTAAACATCTGTTAAATCAATAACTGAGCAGCATCTCCTCATCCGGAAACAACCACGCCGGAAAAAAAAAAATCTTAGGGTAGATTTAGATTTAGATTTACATTTAGATTTATTGGTCCCTGTGGGGAAATTCATTTTCACTGACCGTACATTTAGACAATAAACATTACACATCACGGACAAAAAGACATCATACATGACAGTGACAGCACCAACACATTTACAGGCTTGTCAGACAGATCGGCCGGGCCTGCTGTTTAGGGCGGCTATAGCTGCAGGGATAAGGCTTTTCCCGAGGCGGGCCCTCCGGAATTTGATGGTTCTGTACCTGCGCCCTGATGGTAGTGGGATGATATATTGGTGTAGTGGGTGAGTGATATCCTGGACTACTGTATTTGCCAGTCGAATGATGGACCTGCGGTTTGGATCTGAGATGTTGGGTGTGGGTAGGCCGATGATTTTAGCTGCTGTGTTTGTAATGCGTGTGAGTTTGGTCCAGTTGGTAACAGAAAGCATAGTGAAGAAACATGTGGAACAGTACAGAAGGATGGGTTGAACAATGCTTTGGTCCACTAATAACAGGAGGTGAGGTGTAACGTATAGTCCTTTAAGTTTACATATAGATGACATTCTTTGTTGACTTCTTTTTTGAATGTAATGTAAACTCACTACACCGTTTTAGCGCTTTCATGGCGAGTTTACTGACAGATATACTGTAAGTAAGAACTCTACACTACTTTATATTAGAAATGGCACTAAAACATTTACTACTAAAACATGTTGATATATTTTTGAGCGCCGTGTTTAATGTTGTATATTTTCAATGGAACATTTAAAATGTTGGTGTTGTTTATTTGAGACTTGTTTGACTGCCATCTACTGGTCACACTTTTCATTACACCATGTAGCAAATAAAATAGTGTAGCGTCCCGGAAGAGTTGGAATTCTGGGTATTTGTTCTGTTGTGTTTATGTTGTGTTGCGGTGCGGTGCAAATATTCTCCCAAAATGTGTTTGTCATTGTCGTTTAGTGTGGTTTCACAATATGGCACATGTTTACGACAGTGTTGGCATTGTTTGTACGGCCAGGCCACCATTAGTGTGACATTGTTAAAATCGGCTATCATGGGCTTGATATCTTCAACTTACGACAATTTTCACCCCGTTCAACGCTACAAAAAAAGCATTGGAGTGGATAAGCTCAACTTAACTTGTACCTTACGTCAGGCGCACCGAGTTATAAGGCGTACTATCGGGTTTTGAGAAAAAAAGGATATTGAGTGCGCTTTATAGTCCGGAAAATACGGTACAATGTAGTATTTTTTCTAGAGATGTCCGATATTATCGGCCGATAAATGCTTTAAAATGTAATATCGGAAATTATCGGTATCGTTTTTTTTTTTATCGGTATCGTTTTTTTTAATTTTATTTTATTTTTTTATAATTATTTTTTATTAAATCAACATAAAAAACACAAGATACACTTACAATTAGTGCACCAACCCAAAAAACCTCCCTCCCCCATTCACACTCATTCACACTCATTCACACAAAAGGGTTGTTTCTTTCTGTTATTAATATTCTGGTTCCTACATTATATGTCAATATATATCAATACAGTCTGCAAGGGATACAGTCCGTAAGCACACATGATTGTGCGTGCTGCTGGTCCACTAATAGTACTAACCTTTAACAGATAATTTTACAAATTTTCATTAATTACTAGTTTCTATGAGGCAGCACGGTGGAAGAGGGGTTAGTGCGTCTGCCTCACAATACGAAGGTCCTGTTTAGTCGTGAGTTCAATCCCTGCCTCGGGATCTTTCTGTGTGGAGTTTGCATGTTCTCCCTGTGACTGTGTGGGTTCCCTCCGGGTACTCCGGCTTCCTCCCACCTCCAAAGACATGCACATGGGGATAGGTTGATTGGCAACACTAAATTGGCCCTAGTGTGTGAATGTGAGTGTGAATGTTGTCTGTCTATCTGTGTTGGCCCTGCGATGAGGTGGCGACTTGTCCAGGGTGTACCCCGCCTTCCGCCCGATTGTAGCTGAGATAGGCTCCAGCTCCCCGCAACCCCGAAGGGAATAAGCGGTAGAAAATGAATGGATGGCCTAGTTTCTATGTAACTGTTTTTATATTGTTTTACTTTCTTTTTTATTCAAGAAAATGTTTTTAATTTATTTATCTTATTTTATTTATTTATTTATTTTTTTAAAGGACCTTATCTTCACTATACCTGGTTGTCCAAATTAGGCATAATAATGTGTTAATTCCGCGACTGTATACATCAGTATCGGTTGATATGGGTATCTGTTGATATCGGTATCGGTTGATATCGGTATCGGTAATCAAAGAGTTGGACAATATCCGAATATCGGATATCGGCAAAAAGCCATTACCGGACATCCCTAATTTTTGCCATAGAAAAAATGACGCAACTCACGTTATTCCTCCTTATCGAGTCAGAGCTTGTCTTCCTGTGACTCACACACAAATACAAAAATGGCTCATAAGTTGGGCAAGTTAGCCAGTCATTTTAAGATAATAATGATCAATGAAGTAGAGTCTTCAAAACAAAACAATAGTATTTGGAACTAATATCTTGTGATGTTTTTTTGTATTTCATTTCGTCATTGACTTTACCTTGAAAACCACGTTTCATAAAAACAAAAACAACTCAAAACCGCATTTATTTTATATTCTAGTGATTACTGTATACTGGTTATGGGAATCTTATAACAACTTCAAGATTACATTCTGATTTGATTGGATTCAGAAACGATTAGACACATTTCTTGATTCAAACCAATTCTCTCAATATATACCAGAAATTTTTTTGGACCATAAGGCGCACCAATTTTTCAGGAATTACGCAGATCCCAAATACAGATCAGCAGTCACCAGAAGGTAAAAAAAGTTGCTTTTGCATAATTTTGCCAAACAAAACACCAGATAATATGTCTGCTAATGGGTGCCTTATGTCTTACCTTATACACACACCATAATAATACTGGTATGATTAATGTGCCGACAATCCTTCAAGCAGTGCGCCTTCATAGCTTACCAAACTCGAACTAAAACCTGTTGATAGTTTTTTGAACACCGTGTGTAGTGTTCTATATTTTCAATGGAACATTTCAAATGTTTGTGTTGTTTACTTGAGACCCATCATAGTGCAGGCTGCACGTATCTCTTATGTTTGACTGCCATCTACTGGTCACACTTATCATTACACATACTTGCCAACCCTCCCGGTTTTACCAGGAGACTCCCGGTATTCAGCGCCTCTCCCGATCACCTCCTGGCAGAAATGTTCTCCCGACAAACTCCCGGTATTCAGCCGAAGTTGGAGGCCACGCCCCCTCCAGCTCAATGCGGACCTGAGTGGGGACAGCCAGTTCTCACGTCCGCTTTCCCACAATATAAACAGCTTGCCTGCCCAATGACGTCATAACTTCTACGGCTTTTAGAGAATAGAGTGCACAACTGCGCACACAACAAGGAGACGAAGCAAAAGAACGAGGAAGTTACACACATGGTGACGCCGTCGACGAGCAAGATGAAGAAATACGCTTGCAAGTTCCAAAACGAATGGAAACGAGAATTTCAGTTCATCCAGGACAGTTCGAAGGGGAAGGCAGTCATGAACGGAGAAGTTAAACATACAATACTGCCATCTACTGGATAGCCTCCGGAACACAGAAATTCAAGTATTTATTTTAATTAATAATGTATAATAAAATATATATATATATATATATAGCTAGAATTCACTGAAGGTCAAGTATTTCATACATATATATATATATATATATATATATATATATATATATATATATATATATATATATATATATATATATATATATATATATATATATATATATGTATATATGTATGAAATACTTGACCTTCAGTGAATTCTAGCTATATATATATATATATATATATATATATATATATATATATATATATATATATATATATATATATATATATATATATATATATATATATATATATATATATATATGAAATACTTGAGTTGGTGAATTCTAGCTGTAAATATACTCCCCTATTAACCACACCCTTAACCACGCCCCCAACCACGCCCACGCCCCATCCCCGACCACGCCCCCCACCTCCCGGTATCGGAGGTCTCAAGGTTGGCAAGTATGCTACTTGTACATGTACCAAATAAAATAGTATCGAGGTGGGTAAACTCAACCAAACGTATTCATTAGGCACACCGGGTTATAAAAAACAATATTTTAAGTGTGCCTTATAGTTCGGAAAATACGGTAAATATAACATTTCAAAACAGGTTACAGGTTACAAAAGCTCCTGTTGGCTGCTGACGTATAAAAGAGAGAAAACGTGGAGATGGACAAAAAATATATATATATATAAAAAAAAAGTATTCTTAAGTAATTCATTTTTTTTATTTTGCATGGGAATGGGAATAAATAAGATTTAGATTTGTTTAGCACCCCTCCTTTATACCGTAATTTCTGGCTTACATAGCGCCTACATTTTGGACACATTTTATTTTGTACATTTATTGGCTGCACGAGTATAAAAGTCACATACTTACCTTGAAATATGAAATGTTAACACGTGCTTGTGTTCATTCACAAATTTAACCAAATATCTGCAACATAGCATAAAGTAGACCACCGGAAAAGCGCTAGGGATGTAAAGTGTAAGAATTGTATCGATACCGATCAGTGGCGTGTCCAGACTTTTTAGTCACACACTAAAAAAAATGAAATTTAAGAGCTACGCTATAATTATATAAACATGCAATTTGAATTAGCTGTTAAACAGTATACTTTACAACAGAAGTTACAACAGCGGCACCTGAAGTGAATGTGACAGTGTGTCATAATTACTGTGCTCAGTTGCATAAAAATAAACACCAATAGCTGTATCAGTAGTCCAGAGTTTTAACGGTCTTCCTGGACCTGCCTAATTAGGAACCGGTACCAAAAAATACTAACAATAGTTACTCGGTACTACGGATGTCCGATAATATCGGCCGATAAATGCTTTAAAATGTAATATCGGAAATTATCGGTATCGGTTTCAAAATTATCGGTATCGGTTTCAAAAAGAAAAATTAATGACTTTTTAAAACGCCGCTGTGTACACGGACGTAGGGAGAAGTACAGAGCGCCAATAAACCTTAAAGGCACTGCCTTTGCGTGCCGGCCCAGTCACATAATATCTACGGCTTTTCACACACACAAGCGAATGCAAGTCATACTTGGTCAACAGCCATACAGGTCACACTGAGGGTGACCGTATAAACAACTTTAACACTGTTACAAATATGTGCCACACTGTGGACCCACACCAAACAAGAATGACAAACACATTTCGGGAGAACATCCGCACAGTAACACAACATAAACACAACAGAACAAGTACCCAGAACCCCTTGCAGCACTAACTCTTCCGGGACGCTACAATATACCCCCCCCCCCCCCCCCCCCCGCTACCACCATTAGTAGATTGCACACATATTCCGTACAATTGACCACTAAATGGTAACACCCAAATAAGTTTTTCAACTTGTTTAAGTCGCGGTCCACGTTAATCAATTCATGGTAAAGTTACATTGTTTAATTCATCCAGCGGGGCATAACAACAAAATTAGGCATAATAATATGTTAATTCCACGACTGTATATATCGGTATTGGTTGATATCGGAATCGGTAATTAAGAGTTGGACAATATCGGGATATCGGCAAAAAAGCCATTATCGGACATCTCTACTCAGTACACATTCCTACTGAGCGCTGTCTTCATCCTTCCTCTCCTCCTGTGCCTTTCGTGGGCCCGTAAATGTTGTTGAATTTCGTCCTTTCTTTTCCATGACGAGGGTAAGTCCATAACGCATTAAATGGCTGACTAAATGATTGTGTGAGTGCGTTTGATTTAATGTGACCCTGTTCATCAATTTCAGTGGTCTGATGTGACAAGGCTGAATTTATTGCTGGCATATAAAGCTTGTGAATTCAGAAAAATCCATAAATTATCCGCGGCACTGTATAAAGCACAGGCTTCAAAATTTTAAAGCTTATAGTCCGGAAATTACAGTAGTTTAGTTTTCTTTCTTTCTTTCTTTTTACTTTATTTCGAACATGAACACACTTACATCTTAATACGTCACACAATTTCATATAATTTCATTTTACATCATGCCCGAAAAGGAGTAGGAAGAAGCAAAGCTTATTTAATCCTACCCCTTTCCCACTTCAAAGCGTTTACAATGATATAGAATCATTTACTGACCTTTTTATATAATACAATAACATTTATGAATTAGTATACACAACAGTTTTGTAATATGTAACTAATTAATTCAGTCATTATTAACATACTGAGATGAAGAATATCTTATTTTCAATAAGGTTGGAAGTATTTCTCATAATTCTTCTTCTTTGTACTTTGTAAGCACTATTATTTTGAACAACCTCTTAAACTGGATCATATCAATACAATTTTTAACTTCTTTACTTAATCCATTCCATAATTTAATTCCACATACTGATATGCTAAAAGTTCTAAGTGTTGTACGTGCATATAAATATTTTAAATTATTTTTTCCTCTAAGGTTATATTTCTCCTTTTTAGTTGAGAAGAATTGTTGTACAATCTTTGGTAGCAGGTTATAGTTTGCTTTGTACATCATTTTAGCTGTTTGCAATTTTACCAAATCACCAAACTTTAATATTTTTGATTGAATAAATAAAGGGTTTGTATGTTCTCTATATCCTACATTATGTATTATTCTAACTGATCTTTTTTGTAACACAGTTAGCGAATGTAGCGCACATTTGTAGTTATTTCCCCATATCTCTGCACAATAACTCAGATATGGTAACACTACTCAGCAATCCAATTTTTCCCAGATACACTCAATCAATCAATCAATCAAAGTTTATTTATATAGCCCTAAATCACAAGTGTCCCAAAGGGCTGCACAAGCCACAACGACATCCTCGGCTCATATCCCACATCAGGGCAAGAAAAAAACTCAACCCAATGGGATACGATGAGAAACCTTGGATGAGACCGTGGATGTGGGGACCCCCACCCTTGGGCGACCGGTGCAATGGACGTCGAGTGGATCTAGTTAATAGTGTGAGAGTCCAGTCCATAGTGGGGCCAGCTGGGGATCATCTTGAGTGGGGACATGTCAACAGCGCAGAGACGTCCCCAACTGATGCACAGATGAGTGGTCCACCCCGGGTCCCGACTTTGTGGTCACCTAATAACCTCTCCACCCAGGAGAGGGGAGGCAGAGCAGAAAAGAGACGGCAGATCAACTGGTCTAAAAGGGGGATCTATTTAAAGGCCAGCATATACAAATGAGTTTTAAGATGTGACTTAAATCCTTCACGTGACTGGAAGTTTTTGTCAATCACCTTCCAGGTTTTATTTTGAAACTTCCTTACATTTCCCGTCGCTAGAAGCCGTTTTTTGGAACATGTACGAGCCTCGCATGCCGTGAAGCGTGAGCTTTCTGCTGCCGCGCTGCCACCCACACGGCGGGATAACAAAAATGCATATTGAGCAGTAGTGTAAATCAATCCACGGGAGCTGTATGCATAGGTGACCTTGCGAAGGATGCAGTCAAACACCCACTGGTACACCTCATGCTTTAATGCACTTGCAGGGCACACGTTCACAAGTTGTGCCGCCTGTACATTATTCCTGACGCGCCTTTCAACCAGAAGACATTCGATTTTAAAAAACTGATGTTTTCTTTTCATTAAAATACTCCACTGGGTATCTTATTTCCATCACCAAATGATTGTCCCTCACGACAGGAGTCCTCGCTTGAAGCGTTCAGGTTCACCCACCCAAAGACAAACAACCACGTGACATTTATTTCTATCAGCAAGGAATTACATTGTTCACAGTGGGAAGTGTCTTTGGAGGGATGTTTTTTTTTTCATGTGCATACAAACAATTGGTATTTTTTAAACTCCTACCTGTCACGTGGGGGGGTCGCAGCTGGCTGTGGGGTTGTTCTTCCAATGCAAAAAAACGGCTCCGGACGACAGCGTGAAGGTGAGCTTGGATTTATTCAACATAAATCACTCAAACTACCATCAAAAAAGCAAACAATAAAGCAAAAAGGCAAGCGTGCCAAAAACACAAATGAAGCTGCTACTGAGCAGAAGCTATGACGTGGACTATGAAAACTTACTTGTTCAGCAAGGGACATGAACCGATGTGACAAAGACAATGAACGCAGAACGAGTGAACAGAAAGAAAGACTTAAATAACAGACATGATTAACAACAGGTGCGTGACTCAAAACGTGAAACAGGTGCGTGACATGACAGGTGAAAACTAATGGGTGACCATGGAAACCAAACCAAACAAGGAAGTGAAACCAGGAACTAAGAAAGTGTCCAAAAAAACAAACAGCACATGGCCAAAACAAAAACATGATGAACAGACATGACAGAACCCCCCCCTTACGGACAGATCCCAGATGTCCAAAAACAAAAAACAGGATCAAGAGTCATGGGAGGGCGGGAGGGGGACATGGCGGTGGGTCGCCAGGCCAAGTGGCCCCGAATCCACCGAGGCCTAGTCATGTGGCGGCGGCGAGTGGAACGCCGCCGCCACAGGCGAGGTGGGCGTCCCGGGAAGGGCCACATGCGTGGCCAAAGATGAGGTGGGCGCACTTGGCGTGGCGGACGACCAGGTAGTGGCCACAACCGTGGCAGACGAGGAGGCAGGCGCATCGTCGTCATTGCAGGCGTGGAAGCCGCAGATGACGCAGGTGCGGGTGCAGCAGGCAGCGAAGCAGGTAGCGAAGCTTGGCGTGGCGCGTTGGGCGGCGAAGCTTGGCGTGGCGCTTCGGGCGGCGAAGCTTGGCGTGGTTGGTCTTGGCGTGGTGGGTCTTGGTTTTGGTCTTGGCGTGGTGGGTCTTGGTCTTGGCGTGGGGGGTCTTGGTCATGGCGTGGGGGGTCCTGGTCATGGCGTGGGGGGTTCTGGTCATGGCGTGGGGGGTCCTGGTCATGGCGTGGTTCTTGGCGGCGTGGTTCTTGGCTTGGGTCTTGGCGGCTTGGGGGGTCTTGGCATGGCGGTACTTGGCGGCGTGGTTCTTGGCGACGTGGTTCTTGGCTTGGGTCCTGGCGGCTTGGAGGGTCATGGCTTGGGTCTTGGCGGCATGGTTCTTGGTGGCTTGGGTCAGGGTCTTGGCTTGGTGGGTCTTGGCGTGGAGCAGCTACTGGCGGCACTTGGCGGCGTGGAGCAGCTACTGGCGGCACTTGGCGGCGTGGAGCAGCTACTGGCGGCACTTGGCGGCGTGGAGCTGGTACCGGAGCTTGGCGTGGTGCTGGTACCGGAGCTTGGCGTGGTACCGGTGCCTGGCGTGGTGCTGGTACTGGTGCCTGGCGTGGTGCTGGTACCGGTGCCTGGCGTGGTGCTGGTACCGGTGCTAGCTTTGGTGCAGGTGGCCTAGCTGGGGGTTGCTGCTTGGCAGGCCGAAAGACCGGTGGTGGTGGACGGGCCGGAGGTTGCTGCCTGGCTGGGCGTAGCTGAGTCACCCCACTATTACAGCTCCTGGCCCTAGCCCCCCCCTCAAGGAGCGGATACCAGACGCGCTCCCCGTCTGGAATCGTTTTTTGGGGTGGGTGGAGGGAGGTCAGGAGGAGGGCAGAATCCTCCCCATTAAATTGTCCACAATGTCTATTCACCACCCCCACTTTAGACTGGGTCTGAAAAAATCTAAATTTTGAAAAAAATTTCTCCAAATGATTATTTTTTGAAACAAAGTCCTTAGTGGGCGGCTGACAGAGGGCGTAAATGAAATCTAAAAAAAAATCTTGGTCTCTGACGTCATCACCAGTGGGCGGGATGACGTCATCAGCGCGGGTCTCCTGCGGCGGCGAGGACAGGGCTGGTTGGGGAAACTTGTTGTCCGGAGGAGGATCCTGGGGGAACGACGCGCCATGCTGGCGAAAAGAAGCCTTTCTGGCTTAAATAACAGACATGATTAACAACAGGTGCGTGACTCAAAACGTGAAACAGGTGCGTGACATGACAGGTGAAAACTAATGGGTGACCATGGAAACCAAACCAAACAAGGAAGTGAAACCAGGAACTAAGAAAGTGTCCAAAAAAACAAACAGCACATGGCCAAAACAAAAACATGATAAACAGACATGACACTACCTTTGAAATAACAGATTATTGTTGCGTTAAAAACAACTACAAAATGTATTTAAAAACAAAGTAATTATCGCGTCAGTTCAATTATTTCCCTATCCTCTTTGCGGTACATTTATATGAAAGGGCAGATAATTGAAATTTGTCATCCAGAACAATAGAAATTATCCCAGTAAACTCACATTTGTTGTACATTTATGGCGATCGGTGGAGGTTTCATCCTGGGACTCAAGAGGACCTCGGGGATCATGCTCAGGACAATTGGCGAGGAGCACATCGTCTACAGCTCTACCCGGACAGAAATAGCAAGTGATTAGGAGGAAGGCAGGTGATGTACAGATTAAGAGGCCTCAGCAGAGACTGTGGCCCCTTCTACACTAAGGTTTTCCAGGGTAAATCCCATCTAACCTTATCCTTGTCCACACACACACAATGGTCGTGGAACTGCCGATGAATGGTATATTTTTTACATCTTTTTTCATATATTATGTGCACCCGATAATAGGCCGCATAAGAAAGTAAAGGAGTCATATTATTATTATTTATTTCCTAAATGTAAAACACTTTCTGTGGTTTACATAACATGTAAGGCAGGGGTGTCCAAACTTTTTCCACTCAGGGCCACAGACTGAAAAATCAAAGCATGCGGGGGCCATTTTTATATTTTTCCTTTTTTAAAACCAATACAATATATAGGTTGTTTTTTTTTTAACCTTTATGGCTTTCCTCAAGTTTGTCCCCGGTACCCGGAAGGGTCTCAGTCATAAAAAATCATTTTTTAAAACCAATACAATATATAGTTGTTGTTTTTTTTAACCTTTATGACTTTCCTCAAGTTTGGTCCCCGGTACCCGGAAGGGTCTCAGTCATAAAAAATGTTAGAAATAAGTCATCAATTATTATTTTTTCATTTAACGCTTGAATCTTGAGATCAACTTCAGGTCTGTCTGTCGTTATAACGTTTTTTTTAATTTTGTTTTTATGTTAATGCCCTTTATGTCAAAACCCTTATTTATATGGCAAACACACAAACTATGCAACATTTTCTCCGAAAACATTTCAAAGTGGAATATTTGATGTGAAGTAATTGGAACCTTAAATATGTCAATAATTCAGAACAATAAAAAAAAGAAAAAGTATAAGTGTTGAAAATAAGCCAAATTTATATTTTTTTTTACTTTTAACGCTTAAGTCGGTAGATCTTTTTTTCATTTTTGTTTGTTTGTTGCCCTTTTTGTGAAAGAAAACTTTGTTTCGCACAAAATATGCAATATTTTCCCCCAAAAATATTTCAAAGTGGAATTGTTCCAGTGAAGTAATTGAGCCTTCAATAGGTCGATAACAGTCCGCATGGCAGCTTTGTGTTATTAGTGTCAACATTGCAACTTTTTCTTGTTACATTTCACCTGTTTACTCTTTTATTACACTTTTTCATGTTTTACATTTTTATTGTAGTATTTTCAGAATGTGCCGGGGGCCGTTAACAAATTAGCTGGGGGCCACAAATGGCCCTCGGGCCGCACTTTGGACATGCCTGATGTAAGGGATGTCCGATAATGGCTTTTTTGCCAATATCCGATATTCTGATATTGTCCAACTCTTAATTACCGATACCGATATCAACTGGTACCGATATATACAGTCGTGGAATTAACACATTATTATGCCTAATTTGGACAACCAGGTATGGTGAAGATAAGGTCATTTTTAAAAAAATAATAATAAAATAAGATAAATAAATTTAAAACATTTTCTTGGATAAAAAAGAAAGTAAAACAATATAAAAACAGTTACATAGAAACTAGTAATTAATGAAAATGAGTAAAATTAACTGTTAAAGGTTAGTACTATTAGTGGACCAGCAGCACGCACAATCATGTGTGCTTACGGACTGTATTCCTTGCAGACTGTATTGATCTATATTGATATATAATGTAGGAACCAGAATATTAATAACAGAAAGAAACAACCCTTTTGTGTGAATGAGTGTGAATGAGTGTAAATGGGGGAGGGAGGTTTGTTGGGTTGGTGCACTGGTTTTTTTCGTAGATTTAATTTAAAAAAATAAAAATAAAAAGCCGATACCGATAATAAATAAAAAAGATACCGATAATTTCCGATATTACATTTTAAAGCATTTATCGGACATCCCTACATGTAATGGTGGTTTTTTGGTCAAAATGTTGCATAGATTATGTTTTACAGGTCACTTCCAGGTGCGACGTTTTGTGGGTGGTCTTATATACGTGGCTCACCTTCGGCAGCGTCTTCTCCCCGTCATCTTTGTTGTAGCGGTGTAGCGTGCAAGGACGGGGGTGGAAGAAGTGTCAAAAGATGGAGCTAACTGTTTTAATGACATTCAGACTTTACTTAAATCAATACCAGAGCAGCATGTCCTCATCCGGAAACAACAACACTGACAATGTGTCCCATGAAAAAACGTCCGACGGGAACTCTAATAACTAAAGTTCCTTGGGTGAATAATGTCCACTCACCACACCGGTATGTTTTAGCGCTTTCATAGCGAGTTTACTGACAGATATAAGTAAGAACTTTACACTACTTTATATTAGAAATGGCAACAGCGGTGGATGAATGTCCCATAACAAGAAGATAGAGAAAAAGGAGAAGCTTATCGACTACGGTGTCGGCACGGACTACAAAGGCGGAGGCGCGCTAATTTTCTGAATTTATGTAGATCCCAAATACAGATCAGCAGGTACCAGAAGGTAAGAAAAGTTGCTTTTGCATAATATTGCGAAACAAAATGCCAGATAATATGTCTTACCTTATACACACACCATAATAATACTCATATGTTGAAGCACATCAAGCGGTGTGGCTTCATAGCTTACCAAAGTCGTACTAAAACATTTTGATAGATTTTTGAGCGCTGTGTGTAATGTTTTATATTTTCAATGGAAATGTTGGTGTTGTTTACTTGAGTCATATTGCCATCATAGTGAAGTCTACATGTATCTCTTATGTTTGACTGCCATCCACTGGTCACACTTATCATTACACAATGTACCAAATAAAATGTATTCGACATCAGTCAGGAAAAACAGAATTAATCCGTACATTAGGCGCATCGGGTTATAAGGCGCACTGTCGAGTTTTGAGGAAAAAAAAGACTTTAAGTGTGCCTTATAGTTCGGAAAATACGGTAGGATAAATCTAGTCCATTGTTATCATTAATGTTATTTTTCAATGCATGATGTCAATAGACCGCCTTGAAAAATGTTTTCTCTCCCTATTAGTCATTTATGTTCAGCAAAAAGGTTCTTACTCGATGGCATAAATTCTCAGTGTAATCATTTACACATTGAAACTCAAAACAACTTCCTCTGTCTCACGCTAATTAGGCATGACAGTCTTCACGCCGATGCAGAAAATTCACACTACTCTGATTTGTGTGTGTCTCGCTGTAAAAAAAAAAAAAGGGGGTTAATAATCGCACAAATCTTCAATGTTACGGTCAGATGTCAGCCTTGTGTTTTTTTTTCCATCTAATATTTCAAACCTCAACCCATACTTACTGTCAAGTTGCAGAGACCCTAATGAGATTTTTAATTGGTGTCTAATTAAAAGTGTGCACGCTGGAGAGGTCGAGCGTACAAGAGGATAGGGGGGGAAAAAAGAAGTGACATCGGTTTGTAGATACAGTGCATGCCAACCCTAATCAAGGAGACTGACGTGTTTGTTTTGTACCAGTGCACTATCAGTAGTGCCCCTAAAAAGTTGCATTACATTTTTTGTGCCAAGTATTACAAGATCAAATATCTTGTCTCAAATATCAAAAGCAATTTTTTCAAAATGAAATGCTGACATCACAGGATGCATGATTTTATAATGATAGTGAGAATACATGAAATATATTTTTAATGGCAGTGAATAAGACATGTTATGGACACATATTGCAACCCAAAAAATGTCCAATTAAATATATATATATATATATATATATATATATATATATATATATATATATATATATATATATATATATATATATATATATATATATATATATATTTGCTGCTCTTTGACATATTCTAGACTCACAACTAAAGCAACAACCCCCTTTTTGTATTGTAAATAAAATATGTTTTCTGAAAAAGATAATAGATCATGTTTTGAGTCCCCAAAGTGACAAGCGGCTATCAGCTAATTATGGAGACACTACACTAAAATAGTAACATTATTCCCCA